>NC_142619.1:37860000-37927500 GCF_059453375.1 Lepisosteus platostomus
CAAGCAGTTAGGACTTCAGTGTAATTTCTCATTTCAGGAATGGATTCACCTACAGGACGGTGTCTTGTCAACATATTGGGAAATTGGTGTGGAAATTATGATGTGGGGGAAAAGTGTCTCCAACTGTCCCTCCAACAATAATTAGAAATCTACAAGGCCCAGTCTTGATTAGCTTCTGTTAGGCCACAGGCAACAAGTAGACTTAAAGAAATCAGAAGTGTACAACTGGAATAAGATATAAATTGCTGTTATCTAAAATCAGTTGAAAACAGTTCTGATAGATTCTCAGCCAAGGCTAATTATAACAGTGTTGTAATTTGTATGATTGGAAGATGAAGCTTACTGTATCTTTGTCATATTGTGACAACTTGAGGGTGTTGCAGCGTTATGGCAGGAAGGTTTTCTGTGAGCTCTTCTTGAGTCCTGGGTCTGATTCTCATCTGGGATGTCTTCTGTGTGGAATTTGTGTGTTCTCCCCAGCTCTGCAGTTATTTGGTCTGGGTGCCCTCGTTTCAACCCACAAAGACATGAAGTCTTCATTAGTTGCCATGTCTACAAATGCCTGTATCTGTGCCTTTCAATGGCCTGGCAGGGTTTCAGTCATCTGCTGGATCTGGCTCACTTTTGTCTTTTGTTGATTTCAGTGGTTGTAGAAAATGAATGTACCAACCTGAGTTAAACATTTTTGAAGAAGACGGTGTGGGTAGCTTTCTGCTCTAAAGATCTAAAATTAGTCCAGCAGGCACTGAGCTGCAGGGATAATTCTCTCTTTTATATAAAAAACCCAATACCACTGGAAGACGCTATAGTATTTATTACTTGTAGAAAGAAAATTATGTTTTAATTTTCTGCATTGAAATTTACATTAAATGCTGGTGTGAGTAAACATCAGCTGTAGGCAGTTTATTATCTTCCTACTTAGCTGTAGTTAAACAACTCATAAATGGAAAATAGACAGATTGAAAATATTCCATGGAAATTATAAAGACATTTTATGGAGCATCTTTGAGTGGGGAGCTGTGTTAGCAAGTGGGCAACAGAGGGAGAAGTAGAGGTTAATTGCACTCGGCAGATGGCTCAACAACTGAACCCATTATTTTTTCTTTATTTCCAGGGCTTTTCTTTCTTTCTAGAATACATATTTTCATTAGTCTTCACTTTATCAAAAACATCCACTGTTTTGTAAAATAATTTAATATTATTTCCCATTTATACTCAAATTGATTTCCATCAAATTAAGTTAACCAGCAGCCATATCACCCTGCAACTCACAACTGGCAACCCACTGAAGCTAAGCAGGTGTGAGCCTGGTCAGTACCTGGATGGGAGACCTCCTGGGAAAAACTAAGGTTGCTGCTGGAAGAGGTGTTAGTGGGGCCAGCAGGGGGCGCTCACCCTGCGGTCCATGTGGGTCCTAATGCCCCAGTATAGTGATGGGGACACTATACTGTAAACAGGCGCCGTCCTTCGGATGAGACGTAAAACCGAGGTCCTGACTCTCTGTGGTCATTAAAAATCCCAGGGCGCTTCTCGAAAAGAGTAGGGGTGTAACCCCGGTGTCCTAGCCAAATTTCCAATTGGCCCTTACCAATCATGGCCTCCTAATAATCCCCTTCTATGAATTGGCTACATTACTCTGCTCTCCTCCCCACTGATAGCTGATGTGTGGTGAGCGTTCTGGCACACTATGGCTGCCGTCGCATCATCCAGGTGGATGCTGCACATTGGTGGTGCTGGATTACCTGTAAAGCGCTTTGAGTGGAGTGTCCAGAAAAGCGCTATATAAGTGTAATTATTATTATTATTATTATTCATTCACGGTCCAAAAACGGAAACATGTCAATGAGTTTAGGGTGATTTTAGTCCTTGCGAGTAGCCTGACCATTAAACCATTCTGTTTGCTTCACAACCCTTTTGGTTAAATGAGGATGTACCTTAGATTTTAGTGAAAGAGGGAAAAATGTATACACTGAAAATAAAATACCCTTTCCTTTCGAAAACCAACTCTTGTAGTCATGTTATAAACGTAAATAAAATGGTGCTCTTTTACTTTTAGTTATAATGTCATATTCTGTGTTGTGTCATGCCAGGCGCAACACAATTGCCTTTCTCCTGTGGGCTGGAAACCTTTGTCCTAGATCATGATAATAGGAGCAAATATCAGTTTACAGTAATTAAACTGTTATATGAGATGTGTAACAGAGCTCTTCTATCAGTCAGAGACCACCTTAACGCTAAGAAAATAAAATACTGTCCTTGTGTATGACTTCTGTAGTATAATTCCCTCTTCCTTTATTGAAATTAAATGGACAGGAAACAAAAACATAGTACAGACTTTTTCTAATTTTACATTTTGTTTCCTTCTTTAGCTAATTAGTTGATAGTAATGAATCTTTACATATCGGATGTATTTCTGGTCAGACTTGGTCAGTCAGCAGGTAGATAGAATAAAATGGCTTACAGATAATTATGGTGTCGCTTAATAAGGGAGCATTTAAAAGTCTCCACAGTGTTTTCCTCAGGACTTCTGAAATTTACTTGACAATTTCTTCTTCCTATTGTTGTGTTGACCTGAGAGGGAATTCCGTGTTTACTGTTTGACATTGTGCTGGTATTGCAAAGCAGACAGAAATCTGTGCAACACTTCCATAAACTCAAACCTTCAAAATAATTATACTTGGCAGTTTTTGTTTGCAGCAATGCACCGCAGGCTGAAGGCTTTTGTACAGTTCAGAGAGCACATTCCACAGGATCCAGCAGTTGTCAGTCGCCTGTAGGGGTCATTTGAATTCTCAAAGAAGGATCACAGTAACATCCAGGCCATTTGCCAGTGTTTCTTTGTATCATAGCTTTAGCTTCTGCAAAAAATATTCCATGAAGAGCAGTCTCTTATTGTAACTGAAAAAAAGGGCAGATATTAAAGGTTACAACTTTAATGACACATTTGACCTGTCTGTGAAAATTATTTTAATGACAGAGTTTAGTAAATTGCATCCACATTATTATAGTTAGCTTTTGGTATTATATTTGCTTTTGAATACTAATATGGGATATAGCAGTAAGATCTGAGTCTTTAGGTATGCTTGGAACATGTTTGATCTGTTACTTAAGTATTTAGACTCTTTCTGTTAGTTGTCTTGTATTTGTTGGGGAAGGGTGCTAAGAAGTACTGCAAAGACAAAAATGTGACCTTCACAAATTTCTTGACCCTTCTGCATGATTTCCAGCGTAGTTTTATTTTTTGGGGGGCAAGCGTGACTCTTCAGCTGCTGTGCATGCTTAAATGAATTTCCCTTGCTTGTTAAACTTAGCTGTGAAGAGGTTTTCTTAAAGACATAATGTCCTGGTTTAAATAACCTGGACAAGTGCAACATGTGAAGCTGTTCCCTTCAGAGCTAGGGCATGTACCAAGAGAGGGGTTTAGAACAACAGCAGACTCCATCTCAAATGAAGTGTAATAAATGAGTCAGTGCTAAATCAGTCATTGCTGGGCTGGAGGTGAAGTGTGTCGGACAGTAACACAAGACCGTCCACTCTAGAGAGTGGATAGTCGACACTGAAGGACGAAAACCAAAACGCATAATGCAGGTGGTGTTGTACCACTGAACTGGTCACATCGTTAGCACAGTGCCTTCCATATCAGCGGTGGTACAGATCTTTACAAATGAAGCCCCGAACGAGTGGCTCAGACAACGTGAGTTTGAGTTGTCTGCAGGAGGCAGAGGAAAAGAACGCAGTAGTATATACCCCACAACGTTGCCCGATCGCTGCAAAACATCAAAAACCCATCCTTATTGTTATACTCTCCATTTCTAAATGCTACATTGTTTTTGTCAGATTGCACCTTTTGTACGTTCATGTTCTAGTCCGTTTTGCTCATAATGATTGGACGCTATTGTACATTGCAATCATACATTATAGTGAACTATCACAAAAGTTTTGCTACTTTGTTTTGTTGAAACAATCTCAAGTTTTCTTTAGGTGTCAGCACTATTAGCTCTATCTCTGGATTTCCTGAATTTGATATTGGAAACCATTTTGAACATCGTAAAGTAAAATGTAATTAGATAGCTTTGTAGTAAAGTTGCAGTGTTTTAAACGGTACATTTAAAATTATGAAAGTACTTCTTTTGCTATGTTTTGGTATATTGGCAAGATGCTGTAAATGATCTTGCTGCACCAGTTTTAGTACCTGAACCTGGTGCCTGGTAGATACTGTCTATGTGCCTTGTTAAGCAGGAGGCAACTTGCATATTCGATGTTTCAACAATAGTCAAAATTTTGGAAACCTTGAAAATTATATCTCCTTCTTTTATTTTTTCAACACATACGCATGTATGCATTTATTGGATTTTAAATTCAGAATTTCTGTCAAATGATATTTAAGCAATGTCGGATGAGATTAAATAGATGATGACTTAAGTAAATTGTATGTTTATTGTATGATATCATATGTACATAGATATTAATTCCACAGTAAAGTGTGAAATTACAACCTTTATACCGCAGAGCTTGTTACTCTGACCTCTGTACATGTAATAGTTTTATTTAATAGACGTTCAGGATGATGTCCATTTTTAATGTTACATTTCTCCGTTTCTCTGTATAAATATTCCTTGACTGCACACAGACCTGCACATTTTCTCACACCCCTCACTCCACCCGTTTCACCCTTGCAGCAGCTCCCTTGCTCATTCCTCGTAAGGTAGGTTCTTAGTGTTGATCTTCTGCCAGCGCTGTAATTTTAGACATAAGTTAAAGCAGAAGTATTAAGTATGCTATTCCTTTATATTTGTTGTATATGTCTTCATTATTGGAATTTGACTGATCTACATGCACATGCACATTTCACACTTATTTGATTTATAAATTTTGTTATATTTTAGTTTTATCATTTGCTACTTATATGCTTCACTTTGAATGAACCTGCTCAAACACTTCCTTGTGTGTTGTAGAATCATTTTCTCTGGCAATTGCACTAAGAAAAAGCCCTTTTGAGACGCCCGTTTTTAAAATGCAAGACTTGTTAACACAATCTTAAATCTCACTTCACAAGGAAATGCTAATGAGCCTATGCCTTAAAAGCCGTGCTGTTACGAGCTCTGAAACCCTGTGTCTCGTATGATTCCAAATTGGCATTGCAGTGCCAATAACACTATGCTATGACCTTTTTGCATCCTTTGTAAGCATAACAAATAGTAATTACAATATAAGGGTTTTTAGGTAGTATCAGTTCCTGCAGGCATTCCCACTGTACCCCTGGTCTTCTGTTTTGTCCATATTCGATGTTTTTCTGATTTCCCCCCCCCTTTTAAGATAATTCCATAGATACCACATTCTGTGATCCAGACATAAAGTACAGATTTTCAAAAATGTCAGTCCATTCTCTCAGACTTTTTTTTCCACTTCGGATATAAGTGAAGCACCCTTGAAATAGGTTGGCCTTATTCGAATCGATGTGTGTGTGTGTGGTTATCATTGAGACATTTTTTCTACATTCTGATAAAAAGTCTACTCCTGAGGTGGGCGAGTTCCAGAAACTTGCCTCTGAAGTAAAGAGAATACTTTTCTGATTGGAATTAACCTCTGCTTGTCCACACATTGATGCAGGTATGCCAAAGTGTTTCAGGTGCTTTTCCTCGTGCCTTTTAGTAACTTGTGTGACCTCAAATGCAGATCTTGAGAGACTAAGTTTATGTGTTGCTGTGAACACAGGTATCTGAGTCCATTAAGCTTTATGGTGAAAATGCATGTAGCTTATATTTAACTGCTTAGACTCCAGTTATTTTGAAATGAATAATAATAATAATAATTATTATTATTATTATTATTATTATTATTATTATAAATGAATACAGTACAATATTTGGAAAGACTGCCTCCCACTCTGAACCATGGTGAAAATACTGTTCATGCCATTCACATTACTGGAGGGCTCCGCGTGAAATTCGATAGGACTCGTTGCAATCATTGTGATTTCATTGATCAATGACGCCCTAGCAACACACAGCCGAGCAGGTTTGATATGAATTTCCTTTAACTGCTGTCTTGGCTTCCATTACGGGAAAGTAAGCTGCAGAAACTCCTTTCAAGGTTCTTAAGGGATGAACATTTTAGCTAATTAACCTATCACTGTAATTGACAGTGAAGCAACAGTATTATGTAAAATGTGAAATGTTTGTTTTTGCTGGGCTAGAACAGACTCTAGAACAGGGGTCTCAAACTCAGTTCCTGTTGGGCAAATAGTTTTAGGTTTCATTCCACCTGAGCTTTGAGTAGTGTAATTAGTGTTATAAATTAACTTTATAATTGTAATACTTTTAACCAGGATGTTTTTGATAGGTAACTGGTTTTAGTGAAGTGTGTGCTTTGAGTAATCAACTGTAAAATACATACAGAGAAATCTTTTATGTCCAAGAAAATTATTTACTTGAATACTTGAGATTGGCACAGAAACCAAAAGACATGAGACCCTCAAAACTGAGCGTGAGGCCAGAGAACATGAGACGACTGACGTCTCATCTGAGGTGTATCCTGCCCAATGCTCACAGTTTACCAACTCCCTGCGATCTTGTATTAGACTAAGAAATTATTTATTACATTATTATTTATTAATAATTATTACAGATTTGCTGCGGGATTGTTTTTCTTTGTCTTATTGCAGTCCTTCTGCCCAAATCCCTGCTTCTTGACAATCACAGACTCCTGGAATGTTACGAGTACCATACATGCTAGCATTTGCTTTTTAGAGATTCCTCCCTTAACAGTGAAGATTGGAACCAAATGCTCCCCCATTTCTGATGTTTAAATGTTTTAACAACCTCTGTGTTGAAAGTGAGTAAAAGAGTGTGCTAAGAAGTGTACTTTACTGCAGTGCAGCCTAATTGCATATATATGCAAAACGCTCTGAATAAAATATTCCATTATCAATAAATCATAGAAAACAGAAAATTGTGTTTTTGGTAATTTCAAGCAACCTTCAGTATGTCTAGGATATATAATACTTGATTTTGATGGTATTGGAAATTCTAAATTACTATGGAAAAACGTGATTCGTCTTGAAGTCTAATAAAGCTACTCATAACCTTTAACTTTTCAAAGTAATGAAATAATATTTGTAGCTTTTGTTGGTATGAAAAAGATAGACTTTTCTGTAACATTCCAGTACCCTTTTTGGCAAGGAAGGACAACATTTAATATATTTTTTCCTAAAACAAAATATAAGTAATTCATGTTACAGGTTGAACATAAAATTACATCAGACAGTACACTTATAAAAACGATTTTGTTTTTTATAGACTTTTGTCATTATTGCCACACTCAATTGACAAACGAAACGAGGAAAAAAAATATAAAAACAGTGGACGTGGTGCCATGGTGAGCACACAGCAAACCCACATGAATCGGGTGAGAACATACAAACTCCACCCCTTGCACTGCTAACCATCTGTACTACCTTGTTGCTCTCTAAGTAAAGCTGACTAGTGAGGTTATGGCTCAAGTGGCACCTAACTAGTATTCTCTATGACTTACAATGAATATTCTGAGTTTTTTATTTCCATTTCCTTGTGCTCTGTGTACGGTATATCAGTTCCTTTAGTTTTTGAAGTTTTTTTTTAGCTGTGCTGCCTCTTCAAACTTGGGCTTTACATTTCACATATGCCACAGAAGACATTTGCGTTCTGGCCTTCTACCAATCAACAATTTATCATTTACATTTCTGGCTTGCTGTGCAGTCTTGTGATATATCCCAGTGTTGTCAGAGAATAGTTTGTGCTGTTCGTTTTCTTATTCTGTCAGAATGTAAACGGTGCAAAACAAACAGGAACTTGAAGAGTAAGCATTGTAAAATTTCTCACTGCTGGCAGCCAGTGCTTAGATTGTACCTGTATATCATAGATGAATCTTGTCTCAGGTTCAATGTTTGAATTCTTCCTTTGTTTGTTAATATGAGTGCCATTTTTCATGGAATCATCAGTGAAATATGGTTCTGAAACATCTTTCTAGTTTAAATGTTTGAAACTTTGGGTAACTGCTAAAAGAAAGGATATGCATAACATAACAGGGCAAGAGCTGCCAGAATAGTTTCAGTGTGCCTTGGCAAAGATTTAGCAAGTGTCTGGAACTCGGCTGGGGGGATGCAACACCACTCTTCCATCATTTGGTGTTTTGTTGTTGTTGGTGGAAAGCTCCGTCTCAGACGTCCCTACAGAACCTCCCATAAGTGTTTCGTTCGGTTGAGATTGGGTGACTGGGACAGCAACACTGTTTTCGTGCTCATCATTCCATTCGGTGGCTACTCATGACCCAAGAATGGAGGATTTGTCATCCTGGAAGATTACATAAGCATCACCATAGGATGAACGTGATTGCTCAGAATTGCTTTGTATTTATTGACATTTATCTTGCCCTCTAAGGGGTTGAACAGATCTAAACCATGCCAGGAAAATGCACCTCACACTGTAACAGAGCTGCCAGAACCCTTCACTGTGGGAAACAAGCACTTGAGCTTGTAGGGTTCTTTTGGCATGTTCCACACATATACTCGACTGTTGAGAATAAGGTGAAGGATAACACATCTGACCATATGACTCTTCTCCACTGCTCTGTAGACCATTGCCTGTGGTCTTTGCACTGCTTTGCTCTCAAAAGTGCATTTTTAGGTGTAATATGGGTTTAATCACTGCAACCTGACCATAGTATCCTTCCCTGTGAAGTTCTTAACGTACTGTGCTTGATGAAAATGCCTGCTCACGCCTGATTGACATTTGCAGTCAGCCGATTTAGAGTTGCTCGTCTGTTTTGTCCTGCATCTTGATCTCGGACCAATGCACAGATATTATGGTCAAGGGGTATGCACTGTTGTCCACATTTGCCCCTAGCTGATGATGTCTGTCCCTCACCCTACCCACCGTTCTCTGTGAAACATCAACAAGTTCAGCAGTCTTCCTCACCAAAGCTCCTGCCAAATGTACCCCAAAAATTGCCCCTTTCTCAAAGTCAGTGAGATCTCTTCTTCTGGCCATGGTAGCCAAAATCATGAGCAACTAAACCTGCCAAGCTCTTTTAATACATTATTGATGGCCCTAAGCATGATAGGATTTTAATGGCTTAATTAACTCGGGAATCACACCTGTGTGGAATTACCTTATAATATACTTTGCATCCCTCTTTTACCTGTACCTGCATATACACAGGAATATTTTCTTTAGATCATTTCATCTGCATTACTTTTTTGTCTATATACATTTGAGGGCAGTCCTATTTGTCTTGACTTTTACTGATGTTTTTATCTTTTAAGATTGTTTGTATAACCTTATATGTGTAGAGCTCACTGATTAAAAGAGTTCCAGCTATATAATGGCAATTTAAATTGGTGCTTGAGTCTATTAAATGTGTTAACCAGTGATCAAAACAAGTTTGATTTATAAATGTATAAAAAATAAAACTTCATGCAGCACTTAAATATCCCTACTAAAATCAAAAGGATTTGTTGAAGCAGCTCCTGTTTCCTGAGAGTTGGCACTGTTGTAGAAATGAACTAATATATTCATGCAAATACTTTTAATTTTCTCACACTGGGGATTAATTTGGTATTAGGATCAAAGACAGACAGGTATTACAATTCTAAAAGATGTGCATTTTGTGTTCTGCTGGAAGACTTGACCTGTTATTTTTGGTTTGGTGAGGGAGGGTATGTTTTTCCTTGGCATTAATCTGTTACATAAAAATTGTCCCAACACTGTCTAAAAACTGTCTGACTAATCTCAAGACCGTAATTATTAACCAAGAAATAAGTTCTATGGAAGGTGCATTTTCTCAGTATGCACAAAAGTGATGCAACATTTGTCTGCCATCTTCCTAAATGTTGTTTTCTTAATTTACCAAAATCAGGATTTCAGTTATGCAAATGTTGGTACTTAGAAGTTTCAAATAAAGGCTACTTAGTAACAGAATGTAAAATACTCCTCACACTCCCCCCTGTTACTTTTGGAAAAAATTGCACTTTGAAGCGAAACAGTTTAAAAATGACTTTTAAGCATGCAAATATGTCTGTCCTGAGTATATTCTAGACTGTTACTACAACATCACTAGTCTCTAATATAGATTTTAGTATACCTGGAAACCTGGGTAAAATATTTACAGTAAGGGCAGTGAACAGTAAAAGTGACAATCTGTTTTACTAAAAACACAACAGAACATTGGAGAATAAAGCTTTTTTATTATTGAATACCCACTCTTTAAAGTAATAGATAATTCTAGTCGTTTACGTCCTGTTTGTTTTGTATTTAAATATTAAAGACCCTCACAATTCTTAACCACAACAGCAGCTATAGTACTTTATCAATGAATCAATGTGTAGCAGGTGAGGACTTACACTCTGCAACTAACAACTGGCAACCCATTGAAGCTAAGCAGGTGATGGAGAAAAAAAGACTGTCCTTCAGATGAGACATACAACCGAGGTCCTAACTCTCTGGGGTCATTAAATATAACATTTCTTGAAAAGAGTAGGGATGTTAACCCAGGTGTCCTGACCAAATTTCTCCCCCCGGCCTTTACCAATCATGGCCTCCTAATGCACAGCAGATCCAAAAGCTCGAATTGCAAAGGAAATGGTTATTTCATGGCATTACAAATCATTGAATACTATGTGATATGTATGAGATCTGAGACTTTTTTTCTCTCCTTGCAGCCAGCTTTTCTCATGGTTGTGTCTATATGTTTTATGGATTTATGTAAGTAGATATGTTGCTATAGCAGTATTTGTCTGTTTGAGAAATCAACATATTTGTTTGCATAAAAGCCAGCTGCTTTCTAAACCAGTTTAGCTGGTTGCTTGCATGTGAGAACTTTTTATTCCTGGTGTTCCTGGTGTGGGGTTTACTTACCAGGGTCATGCATTCAACGTGATTGTTAAAATGTGAAATTTTGCAGCGCCGTGTCACATCATCCATCTGCCCTACTGCCTTAGCAGCATGTCCTGGTGTTGCTGGCCAGCCTGGGACCTGTCCTGGAAGCAAACAGTTAAAAGAGGGGCTGGGAGCACACGACCTCTCTTGCCCCAGGTGGGGCACCTTCAAGGGGGACAATAGTCAATCAAGCATGTGTGTCTTTAGGGGGTGGGAGAAAACCAGAGCGCCTCAAGAAATCCCATGGAAATGTGGGAAGAACGTACAGACTCCTTACAGAAGGCTCCCCAAGCGTAAGCTGAGCCTGGAACCTAACAGGCAATGAGGCAGCAGTGCCTCCCATGCTTTTGACATCATTTTTAAAATTGGAAAGAAAGTAAAAAACACACAGAAACACAATTCTTTAAAATTCCTATCAGGAAAAATAACTACTGTGACCTAAACTTTGTTGTTCTAGATTTTATAGTTTTATATATATACAGTATAGCATGTAGAAAGTGGACTCAATTTGAAATAAAAGTAAAATGGGCTGGATCGTGTGAGGTGGGGGAAACGTTGGTCACATTGTAAAGTGGTTTGATGATCAGTGATGAGCGTTTTTGTTACTGATTAAAAGCCATTTTTCCTCCTTGGTGAAACTTTTAAAGGCAAATTGTCAGAATCTGTTCTTCTAAGGAAAGCATGTTTTCACCTTCATCGTCTTATAGCAAAAAGCACATTAATTAGGTTAACAAATACAAATGTTCAGAAGAACAATAAGAACATGAAACTGAATGTGAAATTAATTTACTCATTTTCTACGACAGATCATGCCCACTAAGATGCACTTTTAAAATTCAAATGCTGGCAAATTACATTGTGGTGTTATTTATCATGCATTTCTTTTTCCTCTGTTTTCAGAGGCTGGTACTGAAAATGTAGGATAGAGGGATTTATTTTCAGTGTAACTGTTAGCATAATCCCACTTTGCCCCTTTTTAAATATGACATAAACACTGCCTTTTGAATTTTTTGTTCTTGGCTATTGAAATGTAGTAGAATAGGCTACATTGTGAAAAGTGTAGAACTCAAGTCGTAGGAAGTAATATTCAGGTTTTAGAACATGCTGATCCTCTTTTCAAATAGTATGTACAGTTGTGGTCACTGCCTTGCACTGGGACTCCTGAGTAGCTCAGCTGATAGAGGCTGAGGCAGCCTGGTAGGATGATATAGGGTCAGCTATATCATCCAGATGTTGTGAGTCTGAGCCTCAGCACTACTGAGAATAGTCAGTAGTCAGTACTTTAAGTTTAATAAAAAACCCCTGTGACTTCCTTTCAGGGATTGGGGTGCCTGCGGGCTGTGCTGTGACACTGCTCCTGTATGTTGCTCTGGAGCTCTTGGTGTGTCAAAAGACGAATGGCTGTGGGGGAGGTGTTAGGGTGGGAGTCTGCACTTTCTCATGTAGGGGTTGTAGCTGTGTGCCGAGATCTAAAGGCAGTTGTGCACTTCCACTTGGATATGTTATAGTATTTGGCAACTCTAAATAAAAACAGGACAGTGCTTCCATAGAAAGAATTAAAAGACTGACCAGAATAAATCTGAATCTGAAATGGATGTCTTATGTCTACAAGTTTAAGTAACTGAATCTCTTCAGAGATTACAAGGGTGCTTCATACAAGTGTTCAGGATCATTTCAACATCCTAGTTATTACAGTCTTCTACTTATGCTTCATTAATACTGTCTTTATTAGTCAGATGATTTGCATAGACAGCTTACTTTTTGTGTAGAATGAAATGGAGAAGGACATTTTTTATTGCGCATACTGGCTACTGCTGTCCATATTTTGTTGATCCAAACAAATGTTACAGATACAAGCTCACATAAAACCTAAGGGTATGTTATAAAAAAAATCCACATTTCTCACTTCCACAGATTATATCAGTCTTTCATCATGAATATCATTATGAGTATTTAATGAAGTCTTTATATGCAGTTTAAAAATCCTTGTATATTAAAGTACATGAATAACTCTTCTTTAGGACTGTCTTAGTCGAATGGGGAAAAAATCACATAATTTCTGTTCCTTTAAATTAAGTCTCATTGCTTTTTCATTAAAGGCAGTAATAAATGGAAGGGATATAAGTACTGATGATAATTAATATTCTTCAGCATTTAAATGCTGCTGAGGTGATATATAGAAAGAAATCTTGTAGAAAAAATGTGTATTTACTTAGATGACTTCTGTTTTCAAAAAACTGTTATAAAAATACTCTTGTGACTGTCAGATCCATTGTCGCAGGTCCATCTGTAGTCAGATACAATGAAGAGATGTGGTGAGCAAATATTTAGTCATTCACAAATAGAGGTCTTAATTTTGATTTATTGATTAATTTGTTGCTTTTGATGTAATTTTATTTTAATATCCAGACAAAAATAAGATAAAAGATAGACACTGACATTGATTATCGAGAAGGTGTTTATTCCTTGAAAGGATTGTAGTTAACTTGAAGCCTAACTGTTTTTGTTCCACCTGAGCTCTTGGCTGTGTAGGTGCTCTAATAATTAACTGTATGCCCTGGTGTGAGTGTCTGTGTCTGTGTGTACCCTGCCGTGGGCTATCATCCCGTCCAGGGTGTGCCTTTCCGCTGTGCTTTCCGGGATAGGCACGGGTCCCCCTGAATCAAACCCAGCGCTTAAAATGGATGAAAGTTCCAGTTACCCATTTATACATCAGTACTGCATGGTAAATTGTCTGAAGCATTGTCTTATCTGACCTTGAGTGCACTGGAATAGTGTTGCTTGTCAGTTTTATGGTGGCTGATAACCTAGAACCATACTAGGCAGGCATACCTAAACTTGTAAATCTAGCAATTTTAAGGACACTTGTTACCAAAACTGTAAAAATGCAGAAGGGAGCATGTGCATTCAGAAGAAAATATGTGATGATGAGGATATAACACTGCGGAAAACAGAATTTGCATTGGGCGATTTCAGCAGCTGATCTGATTAGGCTCAGCATTTCATTTTCTAGTTTTAATAATCTTTCTGGAATGCAATTACTGCATGATCTGGTATACCAGACAATTGATTACACATCTCCAGGAAGACTGCAAATCAGCAGTGCTCATTTGAAGGCTGAAAAAGTTAGGAATGTCCATTTTGAACAAAGGAAAAGTTGCCCCCTACCACAGTGTTGCCATTTGCTTTGTTTTGTCTGCAGGTGTGCATTATCTGGCACGTCCAGTTCTGTGGTAGATTGGCACAGCCGGATTGCCCCTGTCAGGGTAAGTGGGCTCACATGAAGTTTTACCGAGCAAAAGAGAGTTCTAAAATATTTTCATTTGCATTCTGGGAAAGAATGAAATTATAATAGATTGCTAACCGCTTGTAACATCGTTTTTACTGGGGGTTTCGGCACCTAGACTTAGGTGAAAATTAACAAATGATGAGATAGAGTAGGGTCTACTTTACACAAACACCTGCTGAAAGTTTCCACTCACACCTCTAATTTGGGATAGAATTACCCATTGGGTTTGCCCTCAAAAGATCTATATTTGCCTTATCAGACCAACTGTTTCTCTGTTTTTGTGATTATAAAAATTAAATATAAAATCTCTGCTTATTATTTAAGTTTGGCTGATTTAGCATTTATATTGATACATTTATTTGGTGATGGTGGGGTGTATGTGTCAGGGCCTTGTCATTTTAGAATTTCGTAGTATTGTATGTTTTAGGAACTGCATATCAGACATGGGTTTCCTACATATTATCGTATTCCTAAAGGTTTTAATGGATGCTTAAATATATTGGAACAAAATTACTGAGTTTAGTTAAGCAGCTTATACAGCAGAATCTGAAAAATTGGTTTTCGAGCCACCTTTGACAAGGGGTGCTCTGTACTGTGAATAACTGGGTTGATGAATTAAAAATCTTTAATCCTTCCAACAGCAAGATAGAACAAAAGTGGAAGGATTAAAAAAATGGTGCTCTTTTACAGGTGGCTCAATGTTCTTTAATTGTCTTTTGCTTTTAGCATGTTGTCACAGTACTTTTTTTAGTTTACAGTTAAGGCTAACATAGCTATTGTAGTTTTTGACTTCCAGATTTTGGATTTTGGCTTGATTTTCAATCCTGTCACATGCCAGTTGACCAAGCAAAGCTCTCTGCTTCGCATCAGACATCAAAAGTCTCCTCACCTGCCACATAATAGAATTTTTTTTCAGCGACGGGGAGCAATCACCATCTTGGTTGTGCCAGTAACACATGATAACTTTTCAATCAGCCATAGTCAATTGGTAGCTTAAAAGAATACTATTGGACCGTTCATTGATAAAATAGAAGGTATCAGTTGGGGAACAAATATTAGCTGCTTCTAGGTACAGGGGTGTTTCTGCAGTAGGCCTGGGTATGGTGGAGGGAGCCATCCTATGTTTCAATAACATCCGTCAGTGCATGAATTGTGAAGTGGTACCCCGAAAACAACATAACTATCAGAGGCTTCCTTTTTAGAAAGCAAAAACCCGGAGAGGGGGACCTGAGCCCTCTTCCTAGTTAGAGGGCACTGCTTCTGTTCATGAATAAGGTTGCCAAATGTGTGCTATTATAACTGTATTCTGTATGTGGAAATTTAAGAAATATTAATGAAGGTCATCACTGCATCGGTGTTATTTCCTAGGGAATATAGGACATGAGAGTGTACCATTACATTACAGAATGTCTAGTCACATTCTTCTGCTTTTCTAATGTATATCTCTTATAATATATTTAATGTTTTTCAAATCTAGATTGTGATTTTGGCATGCCATTTAGCATATTCCTTGCTTCAGCTCTGTGTTTTTGTGGGTAGAACAGTATGCTTTATTTTTTACGTAAGCTATATTTTACTTCTGCTTGCATTTTGAAACAGCCCATTCCATAAAATACATGCCAGGCTAGTATCCAAAGGCTAGGGTCATTCTTGACAGCAGCACTTCATAGTATGTGGTACGTGAGCGGAACAGATTATCACAGGGACACAGTTTACAGCAAATGTGTACATGTTCTTGCAGGAATAAAGTGGACATATAGTAATAAGCTAGACTTACTTAAGGAAAAATATTTTCTCCTCAAAAATAAGCTACTGGATGTGCAATATAAATAAAATACATTAAGAAATATTTTTTTTTATTTTGAAATGAAGCATCTGGAGTTTCTTATAAATCTAAAACCTGTAAGAAGACAAAATCAGTTTTCTCTAAATTGATTTTCTTTTTTCTCTCCAAAATCATTTATATCCCTCCATTAGAATGTCAAGACAAAAATATAGTGGGAATATTTTTGCAAAAAATCTGAAGGCTGAACCCCCTAGATAATTGCTCATCTAACTAGCTAAAATTGGTGTTTCATTTTTAGGAAAGGTTGTCTGAAGAAATACAATCATATTTTTGTATTTGTTTTTGTGACAGTAATTGTTCAAAAACAAGTCTTTAGATTACAATTAAAAAACAGGGGGTTTCTGTAGGTACAGGAAGAAAGAAAACCATGTTTCTGCGACACGGTGGATTTGTTTTTAGAGTGTTATTTTGGTATACATCTCCCTTCTTCATAGTTTCTAATGAAGCATTTTAAACGCATGGATGCTACAGTTTCTCTTTCTGTTGCTTTGAGCTTTGGCTGGGGTGTATTTTGTCAAGTGGCAGTGGTGCTTTTGAGAAACAGTACCTCAGGAAGGGAACATTTTGAATTGGTAGCATTAGAACCCTTGCACATCTGTGCAAGCATACAGCTGTCATTCCTTCATGAGGTTATGCGTGTTGTAGTAATAAGGGGGTGCTGTTTGATCTATGAGCCATTTCTGCACTTTCACATGAACCTCCAAATGTGATCCAGACAGCCAAAAAGATTGAAGTTCAACGATACGTGACCCAGCTTTGAGGGGTGTAGCAGGGCAGAATCCCTGATCCTCAATGTACAGCACTATAGCTCTTCTTCATGTGAGTATACTTTAAAGCATCAATGCTGGGTGTCCTGTGACGTTCTGTGCCTAATCCTGACCTCAGTTTTATTCTCAAAAGTGTGAAATTTGTTGCAGTTGCTGGTTTGCAGTCCGTATTGAAGTGTGTGTGAGACAAGAGCACTCCTGTTTCCAGGCTTTTGTCATCATTACATTCATGACACTATGAAATGACTTGGGAGTTTTGTTTTTTGTGGCAAATTTAGAAATTTTATCTGTTTGTCCCAATGATGGACACTTCCTTAAGTTCTACATTTCTGGGATGATGCTGAAGTCCAAAGTGGCCAATGGGCCAACTAATCTCATGTTATGTTAGTAAAAGAGTGAATGTGCTAGGTAGGGTTTGAAAACTTAAAACAGTCTTCCTCAGCTGTGAAGCACAACTTAGTGGATCATTCACATTCTCTTCTCTTATTGACATATTCTTATACCATACATATGAAGAACCGCCTTTATCAAATTAGTCTTTATACAAATGTTATAGTTTGGTACAACGTACAGTACATTAGTGAACGAAATTAGTCAGTCTTTAGTGCACAGGGAAACTGCTTAGCCAGGCCTCTACTGTGTTATATACTGAAAATGAAGGTCAAGGGTTATGGTGTGGTACCGCATGTATGAGGTATATCCTACAATAGTATCTGCAAAGCTACTGACAGTGTGGAATCTGTATAATAGGTAATTATTACATATTTCCTTACGCTTTTGTTTAATTCACCTCATATTTGTATATTAGTACGTTATGGCAATAAATGAGGCAATGAGTTAAGTTAATTCAAAGAATTCCAGCAAAATAAGCAAGTTTCTAAAGGTCCGACCTGAAAGGATTTCTACTGTGAGAATGTGCTGTAGTGTTTTTGTTTGTTTTTGCTGCTGTTTTTTGATTTATGAAAACCTTGCTTGTTTCAATTCTTTGGCAGTCTGCCAACATAAAGCATACAATTTATACCGATAGGTAGCCAGCTTGCAAAGATATCTGGTAGCTTAAGTTCAAAGGTACGAAGGCTTAGATGTAGTTAAAACACAGATGAAGGAATAAACAAAGCTGACAGGTGATATTTTCATGAGTGCTCTCATGAACAGAATGTTCTGAAAATAAACAAGTGTTTATTACATTCTGTATTTTTAGAGATCACTAGTACACTGTCTGTACCACTTTATCAAATACTCAGTGTAGTTATTTTGAAAGCACGTGTAACAAAACAAACATGTTATTTATCTAATAGGTATTTAGGATATTTTCAGTTTGTTGTTTTCTTTTTACAGGAAAAATATGGAAGGGCTGTTTCCATAGCACCAGGGTGTACAGAGACATACAGAGACGTTCTGAAGCCAAGTCAAGGTGGTGAGTAAAAGTAATGGCATTTGAAAAGTATTTGGTGGGCTGGAACCTCATGAACACTTTATGGATTGAAGTATCTGTTGGATGAGGAGCTGTTAAAATAAGACAGGAATTCAGTTCAAATCAAATTTAATTTGGCACTGCTATACAACGCTTTTACAATGGTTATTTGCGAGAGCAAATGCTGTTCTATGTATTATGTGATGCAGTGTGTAAACATTTTGCATTTGCATTTCATTGGTCTGTGTTTCGAGGGATCTGAAAAAGAATGGCCTGGAGACACGGGGGAAGAGGTGGTCACCCCAGAATCCTTCTTGGACTCTTAACTAGCCAATGAAATCTCAGAACTAATTAAAAACAACCAAAGAAACAACCAAAAAGGGAAGGGATGCCACTGTGATTCTTGGGAGTGCTTGCTGCTGTTACAATGTGGTTCTTACCAAGTGTTGATCTGTGAACTGTGCTGTGTATAATGGATGTGTGGAATTAAATGGAAATTATGGGTTGATTGAATTTATCAGACGAAAGACGGGCCATGTTCAGATAATTTCTTGGTTTTGTTTGTAAAATTATTTATTTGATTGCTTATTGAAAAACATTGGACAAGCATTCTGCACTTCTTTTCCTAGGGTACCTTACATTGGAACATTTTGTGTCTTGTCAGCTTAAATATTTTTTGTCTCACTCTCGACCTGTTTTTATATACAGAACCTCAATTCCATCTTCTTACTAAGTTTGAGAATGTACAAATTAAATGACAGAACTGGATGAAACATTTCTTTCCTTCTGTATCAGCAGTTAACCTGAAACCTATTTTTTCTAAATAAGAATACTTCTCTCAAGTGAGGGTTCATAGATAGCACTGTTTTATACTTTATCTTACTGTCAGGTAACATAATACACTTCTATAAGAAATTACCTTTTAAGCAAATTCCTTTTGCATCTCTTTGAAACATTTGTAAACGTCCCTTGAATCCATTCCAAACCTTTGTATAACATTTTTTATGTACAAAATAGTCTATTAAGAAGGGTTCACATCATTGTTTGTCTGAATCTGGCGGCATTTTTATTTCTTTTTAAATGAAACTTGTTTAAGTGTGACAAAAGAAAAAAGAAAGGATGACCGCTTAATCATTACCTGCTTTAACAGGGAGACAGCGCATTTCAATTGAACATGGAAGGTTTGTGTGCTAATGTGTGGGTGCACTGAAGAGATTTCTGAGCACCAGCATGTCATCAGCTTTTCAGATTCTTCCTTCAGAGACCCATATGATAACAGAAGTATTTTGTCACTAAGGCAGTGTAAAGGAGTATAAAGAATCTCAGCAAAGAAAATGTGAAGTGTTGATTATGTGACTGTCATGCCCTGTTATTTGTAATATGGCCTGACACGGGCTTAAGCACAAGTACTGTTTTTGAAGCCTTGTCAGACAATAAACTGCGATAAAAAAACAATAAAAATGCAATGACTCAAATATGCCGGTTTGAATGTCATTAAACAAGGTTTTTTGGGTAATTATATATTGTCTTATAATGATCTAAATCCACACAAAAATAGACCTTTTCTATTTTCAGAGTGATAAGAAGCTAAACCCATTATGTAACAGAGCTATTGAGAACCAAACCAGGCCAAAGACTAAATTCTTCAATGTTTGTAAAGAAGTAAAAAGAAAGGTTGCTATGCAGGTGGGTCACTTCGTTAGTGGTGTTAACCTGTTATTTTGCAGTGCTTTCGATTTTTTTATGTAGATGAATACCAAATTAAAAAAAAAAGAAATAATTCTATCAAGGTGATCTTACTGAAGTATTCATTTATGATTTGGCGTGTCTACTGAGCTGGTACTGAAAAACAATACCATGTTGTTTGCAGTTCAGCCATTTGGTTTTGAAATGGAAGACAGCACTGAGCTGCTCATTCAGATCTTTTCTGCTATGCGCTAAGCAATTAAGGTGAACTAGCATGAACTACTACTGTGATTATTTTTCTATAAAAGGAGAGTGTTTTTAATTTGTGTTACTTTAGTGTATAAGCAATTGTGACCTGCATTCCTTGTTGATGAAGTAATCTCTGCTAATATTGAAGGCAGCTTGAATATTTTGTCCTGTGTCTCCCAAGATGGATTCATTTACCAAACTTCTTACCTGTCTGATAAAATGTTTAAGTTCTCTTGGCAGAATTGCAATTCAGAATCAGTTTTTGTGTTGTATAGTTTCACATTTATGTCTTTTCTCTTTGTATTTTTTAACACAATGATTGTCTTAATGTAAGGATGGGTCCTTTAGTTCACTATGTAATCTCTATTTCCATATTTTTTCATGTATTCAAGTGGATATTTATAATGACAATAATGAAAGCTGTTGCTATCAGTCTGGGTTTTTTGCTTTTTGTCTTTTTGAAATAAATTTAATATGTGGTGAGCAGTGATTTATGGTGTGCAATGGCTTGTTTGTAGTAGTTTTCTGGATATGGGTTGTAATTGACCATACTTTCCTTATTGCAAAAAAAATAAAAGCATGCATAGATGGAATAAAAAATGGAAAAGAGAAGTTTCAGGATAGGACAGTTTGTAATAAGGTTTGTGAACTGAATTAATGCAGAATACAGGTCTAGCTGGCAGCACAGTCCAGCCGATCCTGTACCAGGTCAACTTGTGAGTGACCGTGGGCTCAGTCCTTTCACCTAGTGTAAACAGTGCTTAAATGCCATTTCCTAATCAAGTCAATGCAGTTTATAACCGAAGTTCAAGATCAAAAGGCTAACCCTCCATCATGCTTACCGAGTATAAACACAGATAATGAGCACCTCTTTACCAGTGCTCCACATTTTGATGGGCCCTAGGTCCCAAGGCTTTTCACACAGTGGGGGTTCTGATAAACTTGTCTTTGCAGACTGACTGTAGTTCCTTAGCCAGGCAGGTTAAAGGGAGATCTGATTGCTCGTGCACTAGGTTTAATCCGCTGTTGAATTCTTAGATTTGAAAAGGGAACAATTGTTATGCTAATAAGGAATATTTTGGAACTCCAGGATGGAACTCCATTTTTCATCAAAACAACATGAAAAGATGACCATGAAAATAATGAGAACATAATTTGACGTTGCTATAATAAAACAATCAAAGTTGTGCTTCTAGAATTTAACAGAAAAGCTGTGAGGAAATGCTTTCCAGTGTTTCTCAGCTTGTTTTTATTTTAAATTAGCAGTGAAAGGTCATGCAATGCCATGAATATGGTGGCCTATGTGACTTTTGTAAACTGCTTGATTAAAATATAAAAGAATGACAAATAAAGGGGGTTTAAATATTCTGACCTTTCAGCTTTTAATTGCTGCTTGAATTTGCTTGATAATCCGTACGTTATTGATAAATCTACAGTATTGTCGAAAAGCATAAAAAAATTATACTTCATATTTTTGAAGTGTTATTTGGTCAGTATTTCAATCCTTATTAGAAACGATTTGGGCATTTTTTTATGCTGCAGGTAATCTATCACTTTCTTTCTGTAAAGTGCATTGACTTAATAATATTAAATCCAGTTAGTTAACAATCATTACGTCTGCTCATAAAAACGTGTGGTATAAACTAAATATTACCCATGCAATTCACTCTTGCCCACTTCACCAGAGCGAAGTGTTTTCTATATACATACTGGAACACTCTAATCCAGTTTTGTCAACAGATGAGTGACTCCCTTCTGTATCAGCAGTTAATGTGAAACCTATTTTTTTTAAAAGATAAGAATACAAAAAAGAGAGGGATCATAAGTAACATTGCTGTACATGTTTTCTTTCTATAAAAGTGCTGTTTTAACCTTGACCGGTTATGTTACACTAATTCTGATTCAGCTAAGATCAGTCTTGAAGTCTTATCATAAAAAAGCAAAGTGTTTTATTTATACTTAAGTGCAAGCCAGTCTGCTCATAGGCTATTATAAGAAGTTGCAATATCCTTGTGCAAATTTGTAGACCACGCATTCCCAACAGCTCTTATTACCTTTTTAAGTATGAAAAGGCAAAAACAGAAAGTAGTCATCTCGCTGCACTTCATTATTTATACGTGATACTTTACAACATTACCAGAAACTAAACATTTGTTTCTGTGCTGTAACCTCTAGGGTCAAAACACAGAAATAGTTTGTACATTTGAATATAGCCTAATGTTGAAAACATTGAAACTACATTGGGGATGTGAAATTGAGATATGCATTTCGGTATCAGAGCTTTTTTATTACATATTATATGGATGATCCTGTTCAGCCATGCTACCCCAAACTTTTTTGGCATAATATCAACATCCAAACTTCCTTTACACATCTTTTAGGTCCAGTCTTGATTAGATCCCATTTTGAACTCCAGAGCAGGGTGGATGCGTGTTGAAATTAATATCCTAATATTCCTCTTCACACACCTGATGTAGAGTTAAAATACTTGCACCTTAAAGATTTGTATATTAGTTTTCAATTTGTCAGGTACCCAATTAAATCCTCAAACGTGAACTGGAAGTGAAACCATACTCGTATGAGATTTCAAATGAGCATGATATAAAAAAGTAAATTGTCTCGATGACTTAAAATTTCATTCTGGTGAAAACTTTTAGTGTTCATTTAAAAACATCTTAAGCAAAATGTACTTTGTAAATCTGGTAATTTATAGAGGAAGTGAAGCTTGTTTAAAAATCAAGGTGAAAAAGGGTTTCTGACGGACATTTTCATTAATGCCAAATTTCTATGAAAGCAATTCATCTGTTTTTCTCTCTTTAACCTTTGCCTCCCTGGAAGACAATCTCAGAGTGGTAGCACTGGACAGTCTTGAATCAGTGGAACGCAAGAAAACTTGCACTATAGTGATTTAATCCCTTTCACTGATTAATTTCAGTCTAGCTGTAAGAAGGATGGGGATGAAGACCAAGGAAGGAGCTGTTTAATCTTTATCCATCCATTAACCTCTACACATACTCTGTGCCCGGGATGAGGCTTCTGGTCAATCTCCCTTCATAGACATCCAGGATATGATAATAAAGGTACTGGGGCATAGATTTGTGGTTTTAAAGAGAAGTGTACTTTTGATAAGTGTGACTTTTGTTCAGAAGGCTTAAATTGAAGAGTACCAGGGACTGGACAAAAAAAAAATACTACCACATTTCACGGTCACATTTCTAATTCACCGTGGGCACAAGGTTCAGACAGTTTCATAAACAGAAGATAAATTGCTTCTCTGTTTTTCTTTACGATACCAATTAGGACCAAGATCTCAGTTTCAGTGTAGCCATAAGAAACTGGAACCCAAGAAAAACATTTGTTAATCAATACAAAAGAATTGTAGAATTTGTTCAGGAATGTCAGGAAAATATTATTAAAATATTGTAAAATGTATTGTATGTTTATTTATGTACAATAGCTTCCAGAGCTATTCAAACCTCCAATGAAATAGAAACAAGAAAAAATATAACACAATGAGGTACTTATTAGAAAATGCATTTTAGATGTTGTATATGCAATAAAGTTGCACAGTGCAAATTGTATTAGAAAGAAATAATTAACTGAATTCCAGAAATCACAAGCACTATATTCTCACCACCGACTATTCCTTTAAAAAAATAAAATTTGAAACAAAAAGACCTATTCTAATAGAAGTTCTTCTTTCTGTATGTGCAATAGAACAACATGCAGTGTACTGCAATAGTATTCAGACCCTCAGTTTTCACATTTTGTTGCTTTAAAGATTGAAAACGTGATGTTTTAAAGTATTTTACTTATATACATGGCATACTCCACACATTCAAAGCAAACAACTGTAAAAATAGATAATTTGAAAGAAAAATAGAAAAGTCATAATTTTTTGGAAGTATTTAGATCTAAATTAATTTAGTTGCTCAGAATCTTAACAAGCAAATAGTGGAGTGGCCTTTGTGTGCTTTTATAGTGGGTAACATGATTTCAGAATAAATACACCAGTCTGTTAGGTCCCTCAGACAGGTTGTGAAGTTCAAGGAAAGATACAGCCATGAAGACCAAGGAGCTTCCAGGCCAAACCAGGGATCAAGTTGTGTAAAGACACAGATCAGGACAAGTGTATAAAAACATTTCAAAGACCTTCAACCGTTGCCTTTCTTGAAACACTTGTCTCACAGGCACTTGAGTCCTCATCCTGGCAGAATTTCCATTATAGCAGTAGCCTTAAATTTCTTAATAACAGCCACTACAATCTAAAATGGCAGATTCAGCTTTCTAAGGATTTTGTAGATGACTTGTGCACGACAGTGACCATTTGCTTGCATCTTCAGCGAGCTCTGTCCCAGTCCCTGCTGATGATTGGAAGTGATGATTAGCAGAACTATAACATGTTCTGCCCCCACCACCACCACCATCAAATATTAACTGACATCTTCAGGATAAAGTTGCAAAACTACCTTTCAGTACCTGCATGAATTTGCTATACATTATCGGGAAAATTAAGTGCCTTTGGAATATGAACCTCAATAAAGGGAAACTCCACTTAAATAAGCCATGACTACATGACCTTGGGAACTATATCTTACGGTCAGATAAAATGAAAATTGAGATTTTTGAACATTCTCATCTATGTTACATTTGGTTCAGAAAATATGAAGATCGTGTTGAGAAAACACTAATGCCCATTGTGAAATATGGAGATGGATCTATTATGTGATGAGTTGTTCTGCACAGGTCTTTGTTAAAAGGGGAAATATGAACTCCAATACATACCAGGACTTTTAGGCTAAATGCCTTGTTCCTTCTGCCAAGAAGCACAGGTTTGCTCAAAAATGGACTGTCCAGCATGACAGTGATCTAAAGCATACATCCAAATCAACACAAAAATGAGATGAATGCAAAATAAATGTTCTCAACTGGACTTGTCAATCTCCAGATCTCAGTCCAATCAAACATTCCTGATTCAGTCTCGCAAAGATAGTTCATAAAAGGAAATCAAAGGGTCTGAAGATCCTATAGCAATTCTGCTTTTAGAAATGATCAGAATTCTTCTCCACGGACCTGAACCACTTAGCACACAACGGGAGGCATTTTGACAGTATAATCCCTGCCAGAGGAGGATTTACAAAATGCAAACTACAGTGTTGTGAATAAATGTGAAACTCATGTTTACTAGATTTTAAATTGTAACACATGAATTTTCTCTATGCAAAGCAATTAAGGTTGCATGATAACATTTTTAGATTTTTGAGCAGGACTCATTACCCAGTTGTACATATTGCCGTTACATGATCTGTTCTTATTTCACCAGGGATATGATTTAATATACTCTGGAATAATGTTTGTAGGATCAGGAGTTACAAGTTCTCTCCCACCTTGTACATTTCCTAAAACCTGAGGGCCTATGTAACCTCCTTTTAGCAGCACTTCCTTTTATCCTAAAAGTAGATGTGGTGCTAACAAAAGCATCCTCACTAGGAAAAGGCTGGAGAAAGAGAAAAAGTGAGAGAGTTTGTGTAGGATAACCAATTACCATGGGGCTTCTATTACAATAGGGAATCTCTGCTTCACATCTTAGTGCTAGAGAAGAAAACAGACTCAATAAGATTATTGATCCAAAGAGACAGTATGCTAATTAACAGCATCAATGGCCAGAGATGCAGCAGTTCATCGGTCCTCCTGAGGAAACTTCTCATCAGCCTAGATTGACTTGACTCCAGGTCTTTTCTTCAGGTACCCTTATTCAGTATGGAAAAGCTGACTTTAAGTCGTTGTACAGTATTCCTTAACATTTTTATTTTAGTTATGGAAATGTCTTAACTGTAGTGTTTTATGATCAGAATGAGTTTTGTAATTATTTTTTACTACATTAAGACTTTTGTCTGTAATTGAAAATGCAAACAACCTTTGAAAACACTTCTTACATTATTTATGTTCATTTCCTTGGAGAATTGTCTTAAAACACATTGGTCTTTGAACAGACCAGTAGCTTTTTAAATTTGTGATTTTCAGTAATGACATTTCAGAGACAGACATGATTTGAACACAGTGGTAGTTCTGTACAAGTGAGTAGGGTGTATTTTCATTGGTTCAGCATGCTCTATTATGAAATGTAAAATATGTTTTTTTATTTTTATGGAAGTGTTTTATTGGTGTATTTCTTAGTCTATTAATATAGCACTACCAACATGAATTTTGAACTTTTTGAGTAAAACATTAACAAGCAGTAGTACTTTCTTATTGTTTTTATAATGCATAAATTCAAGAACAATATGTTTTAAGTTTGCATTGTGCAGTAGTTTCAGCATTCTGTGAAGTGAGCCTTGACTTTTGCTGATTTGCCTGTTTAGCTGTGTAACTACTGTACTTATTTTCTGTCATGTGTTCTTTGTTACTGGTTTACTGGAATTAATCATTGAGTTTTTTTCAGGTAGTGATAAATACAAGTACTTAATTTGTATCTAGTTGTAATCTGCTAATAAAACATCTACATTTTTAAAGCAGCCCTTGGCAGTGCGATTCATCCACCACTTTATCCCATAGAGGGTTGAGGAGCTAGTAACAGGCACAAGACGGGGTACACAGTGGAGACGACAGTCCATAACTGGGTACACACATACCCCGACACAAAACACGCTCACAATACACTAGGGCCAGTTAACGTATCAGATTGTCTTTGGACTGTTGAAGGAAACCAGAGTGACCAGTGAACGCAGGGAGAACATACAAACTCCACACAGGTAGCACCCCAGAAATGGATCCCAGGGCCCCTGTGCTAACCAGTGCTCCTCTGTGTCACCCTGGCAGTGTGGTCCATCTTTTTTTTAAATCAGTATTTTAGGAAAATATAAAATAGGGGTCAGAACAGTGGAATGTTTATAAAATAATCCGAAGACCAGAAGAAGTACATACAGCTGAGCAAAAATGCTAGTACCCCATCATGGTATTAAGATGGTTCTGCTGTGGAGTGGAAGATTAGGTACTTTTGTAGAGGTATTTATTTCAAAAAGCAGCTAATTATGCAGCACCACACTGTGCATCATAGGTAACAGTGCTTGTTTCTAATATGCTGATAATAGACCTGTGTGATCATCTCAGATGTGTGGATAACTGGCTTTTTACAAAACCTTTTTGTCTGCTTAGTGGTTTCTTCTTACTGGTGGGAGTTGGGTTGGACTTCTGATCCTGATCTTCCATCTGGATGGGAGCACTTCTTGCTAAAATTTGAAGTGGACTCCTATTCTTCAGTAAACCAGGTGTAATCATATCTGTCCTAGCCAGAGGACTGGCATTGAGTGGCAAGTGTTTGATTGACAATGGACTGTTTTAACTGTTTGGATTTAAAGGGTTATCAGATGGAAACCTCTGAGACTCTTCTGAGGATATAGCAGGTCCCAGCAACACTCCTGGGGCATCATGAGTGACAAATGCATTTGTTCAATGTGTCCAGACTGAGGTTTGTATAAAGCACCGATTGTTTTGCTGTATTGTAATACATATATTTGCATTTATATGTTCACTTATATTTGTGCTTTCTGAAATAGCCTTAATATCACTTTAGTTTGGGAAATGTACTTGGCATTTTTAAGGTAGTTATTAGTTATATTGGTTTTCGATCCATACCTAACATCCTGCATGTTGTTTTTTGCTTTTCTATTGACTTAAAGAATCATGATTGAATCCTTAATCGAAGTGTGATACACAACAAAATAAGTGAAAAATGTGAAAATTGTCACAGTTTTTTGTGTATTAAATATACTATTATAAGCAATTGCTTTGGAAGAAACATTGATTTCAGAGGGAAGCTATTTTATGCCTTTGAAAGCAATTCAGTCAAGGATTGTGGCCTCCTGGTGAGTTATGAGACTTGTAGATTATGAGAATAATTGGCAACAAAAAAGGTTAATATAAATGGAAATTAGATTAGATTAGTTCAGTATCCCATAATTTTGACAGTGTTTCTTTAAGGAAACATTTCATTTTTGTGCATACTTAGTCCCAAATTACATTAGTGAGACAGGGCTTGGAAGATCTAGACAACTCTTTTCAGAAACCATTGTTCTGAAATCAAAGAGTGGCGAGTTAGCCTAGCGAAGCACAGAAAATGCACATAAAAAAGAAGTAAACGTAAACAATTTTTTTTGAGAGCATTCTTCTGTGATCAGGAATTTCTTTCTTTGTATTGCTGACATTTGAGAGGCCTTGAATTTAAAGGTTAGCTAGAAAAATGAAATGTCAGATTTTCACATTTCTCCCTGTAAAGAAAGATACCTGGATTAGTACAGAAGAAGAGAAGAGAAGAAGAGATTTGCTACACAAACTTGGAAAACTGGCAGTCAGTTTTAGGTTATCTTCTAGTTTGTACATATAATGAATTTAGCATGACTGTAGTATTTGCTTATCAATCCACAAAATGTCAATTACTCTTTGCTTTGCAATTCTTTAAATATTTTTCTTTAGCACTGCACAAAAATAATTGCTAGGCATCTTGAATTAATCAGAATCAAAAAAGCTAACATAAAATGCAAGTGAGTCATTACTGAGCTACAAAAAGAATATGTTATAAAACATTATTGGAAACTATGTAAAGTTGTACGTGAGTATGCCACTGTTTGTGCTGTGTGATTTCAGTGAGAATGCAGTGTTGTCTTAGCTACAGAATACCTAAAAATGGTGAGCGTTCATGCCGAGCTACACGACTGTGGATTACACATTCACGATAGAGAAAGTTCTTAAATCTCAGACTTGTCACAAATTATTCTCTTTCATTATGTACCATATACGTGCGCAGTAGGTTGTAGTATAGTATTCAGCTATTTTTCTGCTATTTTTTGTCACCTGACTCATGAAACATTTGTATTTTCCTAGTGAATGTACAGTGAATTGTAGTCTAGTACTCAACTGTCTTTATACAATTTTCCACAGCCTGACTCATGAAACATTTTTTTCCTGCTGATAGCTCATTTTTGTTTTGCTGTTTTTTGTCATGCATCATCTGGACATGTGCTGAAACTTCTGAATGAGTAATAAGCTTCTCTCTGAAGCTTAGCTGGGAAATCCATGTAGCGCATTGCACGGTAATATTTCCCAAAAACATCCACAGAGATTTACACCAAGAAAATTATGTGTTCTGTGGTTAAATAACTGGATGTCAGTAATTCATCAGACAAAATTAAGAGCACATTACAAATGTTCTTTTGTTTTATAAGAAATTTAGCTATAGCTGTCTTTGAAAGCTTCCTAGAATCCAGCATTTTAACAATCTGCATATTTTTAAAATACAAAATTCATACAGTTATTGTGATATTCTGTTGACATAAAGACAAAACTATTGCATTCCTCCTGTGTTTAAATAAAGCTTCAGTTTTCCTTCTCTTGTCACCAGCCTGTTAAACCTGTAGGTTTTCAAACTGTTAAATGAAGTTATTTAAATCTAAATGCTTGACAGTTAAAATGTCAAGTTTTTAAACCCTGATTGTTAAATGAATTCATATTAGGAAATTTAAGCTACGGTGAAGCAAATTACCTTTTTAAAAAGCCAATCGATTGTCACCTGAAACTTAAAGAAAATATGAATAAAAATTCAAATATTATGCAAATAGGTATAGTGGTAATCTGTCAAGCGCATGACATGTTTCAGACACCCTGCACATATGTGGTGATTTGTGTTTAAAGAATATGTGTCATAATCACTGTTGAAAAACACAGTACTCTGTTCTATCTTCTATACAATCTTACTGTTGACAAAAATGGCATGCAATTTATCACATGGATAGGATCTTGTCTCTGTATTCTTTAGTTTTATAAATCTAAGCTTTTAGGGTAGAAAATCCAAAGTTCTGGTGCGTTCTTAAAGGATTTTCTTTCTGGGTTTATAAATGCGTTTTTGATTTAAGTACTGTCTTGAAAGTTCTTAGTTACTCTGAAGCAGGTGACTTTTACTGTACTTGTCATGTAAAATAAAGTTTAAGCCTTTGTACATTTTGAGCTGTCAGCTATTCTGAAGAGCTACTGGGGTGTTGAGCTGTGCACCTGTATTTATTGTACAAGCAGTGTACTGCAGTGTCAAGGGAGAGTTTTTTTCTATTCTCTGCTGCTTTATTAGGCCTTGTTCAGTCATTCACAACTTGCCCCGTCTTACACTAGCTCTCCAGCTGCAACTCACTGCACAGTAGGTTTAATGTAGATTGACGCCTTTGCCAGAGGACTGATTGAAACTTGTGTCTCAAAGTTGCTAATGCTCACTGAACCATTTTATTGAAGATAAAGTAAATAAAATAGGTTGCCATATGAGAATTCTCTGGAATAGAATGGAATGATTTGGCAGGTAAAAAAAATGCGGAGAAGCAAAGAGACTGATGTGCACACGCTGTAGCATTTTAAAGAACTGTGTATGTGAGGCTTTTTTTGTTTTTGTGGGTCAGGTGTTCTCCATTGTGAAGTTAAAATGACTTGTGCAGACAATTGTGAGAGCAAGGTAAATCTGTTTGATGAAGCTAATCCATCAAAATGTTTTAAAGACTAAGAAATTCAGACAAAAGTGTTCTAGAGGTCAAAAGTATTTTTCACTAAAATTTATACTTCATGCTATAGAGAGGATTGCAGGAATTCTGCTTTTCTTTCCTCTGTACTGAATCATCTGTAGCACATGGAAAATTGCATGAACACATTTCCTTTTACCCTGTTGATACTGTAACTAAAATAAAATAACTGCCAAGTTACAGCCACAGTACTTACTGTAATCGGACTGATAACTTAAAATTGATTTGTTCTTTTGGGGTCCTTAAAAGAGGTTACTCGTCCCTACAAAATCATAAATGATGTGAACATTGTTCAAGGCTAGCAGAGTGAGTTTCTAGCATATACATGTAGTGTTCATTTAATCTACAACTCAAAAACATTAAGGCTAACTTACATTGCAAATCAAAAAGCATATTAAAGTACCTTCATAAACCTGTGATATTTGGAAAGTAATTTAGTGTTGTATCCTTCATTATCTGACAGCTTATTGTCAATCTTAAGAAGTACAGACTAGCATTCTGCAAGAATAAAAGTATGTTAATTCTCTCCAGTGGTTGACATTATTTCTCTAGGCTCTAAAGTGGTATATATGACATAGTAATACATTTGCATTGTGCTTAATAAAAACTGTTCTTCAAGGTCCCTTTCTGTCAGCTTTTCAAAAATGCGATTGAACTGTATCAGTATTGTTAGAAGTACGGGGTTAGTCTGAATTCTATACTTATTGCCTTTGTAAAATATTTCAGTACTATTATATTTTTCTCAGTTATAATGTGAAAAGGAAAATGGGTATTTTATATTATGTAAATGACAAAATGGGTTTTGTAATCTCACATGTATTCATAATTGCATGCATTGAACGTAAAGATATTTCCCCAGAATTGTGTTGAATTTTGCTTTCCAGTGCTTGTGCTGAGCTCTAGTTAAATGTGCACTTTTTATTACAATTAATGTTTCTTATAGTGCTATTGCTGTGTACACCTCTATACCATTAACTACAGAGGATAGTCAAGACTGGAACATGTGGTCTTATCAGTCATATGAATCTCAAGTTTTAAATGAGATGTTCATGTTAATTACTTCATTTTTAAGTAAGCAGGAAAAACTATATTATTTTTAGTTTCTGAGTTTTAGACTGCTGTCAATAGGATCTCCTTCAAGAATTGTTTAGGTTGTGCTGCATATTTTCTTGCATATTCAAAGGAAGTGCTTTTGAATTTTTAGTATTTAGTAGTTTCTGAATAAAGTCAGTATTTTAAGCACAGATTTGTACCCTAAGTGATTCAAGCAACTTTCAAAAGTCTGTTTCTTTTAGAATGTTAATATTGCTGAAATGGAAATTTTACATTTCTCTGCTCATTGCTTACATTTTCAAAAGTTCCCCAACAGTAGAAGCCACCCTTTGAACTTTACTGTTACTCTTCTTATTTTGAAGACAGTCCTATTTACATTTTTCTTTAGCACCACCATTGATCCCATCTAAGCATTATTTGACGGAAAATGGTGCCAGAAGGGAGGGTTTTATTTCTGCTGAGATGGTGATAGCAATAATTCATCCCCTCCCCCACACTGAAGACCACCAAGGCCATGGACATCCTCATCATCAATCGTCTCTGAAAATAATTATTTAGATTTACAGACTGTTTTTGTCTTATATGAACCAGCTCATGTTTAAATGTCTTGTGCTGATATTTGTTAAAGGTGGGATCTCAACGGCATTGAGCAGGGGCAGGGAGGTAGAAAAGGTTTGGCGATTCCCCCACTTGCAGTTTTAGTACCCCTGGTCAAAATGGAAATGTAACAACAGATGAGTATGAAAACAAGTTAAATCAATAAAAACATGAATATGTACTATTGGCCTCACACACATAAAAGCATCTTAGAGTATTCCCAAGTTCCATTTGTGACATGAAGGTTGAGCAGGAGTGGTTTGTTGAATGTGCTTGTCAAGAGCATATTTTGATGTTGTCTGTCTTTCAATAGGTTCACAGATGCTGTTGTAGATGCTGTTCTTCACATGCAGAGCGTTTAGTGAAACAGGGTTCCCTTTTCTGCTTTTAAAAGTTAATATAATATTAATGCAGATAATAGTTAATACTGACATTCTCCAGTCTTGAGTGCATGACCCCACAATCACATGACACAAAAGTGGCCCAAACTTTATGCTGTGAGCGATGTGGCCATTTATCTCCCGCAGAAGACTGCAGAAGTAGGTTAATGAGATTCCTAAATGCATTATTTTCTTAAATTTACACTTTTTTCTCTTAGCAAACTTGACAGCCATAGCTGTTAACAGCCACAAAAATGTTTCTGTGTTGTGCTGAGAATGTGTAGTTTGTTTCTGACGTCAATCAAGAATGAAAAACAATCACTTTGACCTCAGGTGACCTTTTTTGACGTATAGTCAGTTAAATGGTTTGTAAGATGTTTAATTACCAAATGATATAATCGTTATTCATCTCATCATTAGATATATAACATCAAGTGAATTACCTCCCCAGTGTGCACTGTTTCACAGATCAATAAATTTAGTTAGAGCTAGAAGGAAAAGTATAAATGATTCTGGGCACTTAGAATAAACACTGCAATATACCTGTAATGTTGACTGGCATGCCTGCATGTATTTAAGAATTTTTAATTCTTTGTACAAGTCATTAAATACAAACTTAAGTCTTTACTGTTTATTCTTTGTTCATTTTTCTCTACCCTCTTATATTGAAGTGAAATTATTATTTTTCTGTTTCATGATTTAAAAGAAAACATTTTGCAGTTTGGTTTGGTAGTGTGTTTGACCTAAATCAATTTACTTTTTCTGCATCATCTCCACGTAATCCACATACCTGCCAATTGTGATGTGAGAATTGTGATGGTTGAATTGTCTGTTTTTTAACTTTGTACTGTTGAGACTATAGTACATCCTACAATCTTGTCTCTATATCCAAAGGAGGCTGAAGAGTTCTGTGGTCAAGGAGCCTCCCCAGTGCCCTATAATTACAAAAATTACTTTTGTCATAACCGCTGCTCTGTCATTTTTCTTTTGCTTTGTGTGTGTGTGTGTGTGTGTGTGTGTGGATTCATTGCATTAGTAATTATTCTCGCTCTTCGTGAGTACCCCTCCCCCCTCGTTGTTTCTGACACCACCCCAGCCTCCAGAGAATCTGGCATTGTTCTCATTTAAATATAAATGAATTTCTGTATTTTGAAAAGGTACAACTTGAGCCCAAATTGTGGCTAGTTTTGACAGAAACAGCCCTCTCTCTCTGCACGCATGGGCTCTAGTTCCTCGTTTTGAGAATCTGTCATTTAACTGTTAATAGTGGTGAAATTGTAGAGACCTTAGAGGGTTGTGGAAGAGCAAAAAAGAAGCTGGGAAAACAAATCCTAAAAGCAGAATATATGAATGAACGAATCTTTGCAATGGAATTCTTTGAGTGACTGAAGAATCCTGAGAAGTATCACTTGATGGCACTGTTTCCATTTCTACTCTTGCACCTTAAACAGAAGCAACAGGGTGTATTTTCAACACAGTAAAATGGGATTTTCATGGGATTTGTGGTTTTTCAAAAGTCTGGTTGTGATGCAGACAAGGTTGATTATTATGCATTAATAAATCTGTACATTTTTCAAAACGTCTTTCTTATTGAATACACCTAAAACATTGCATTAATTGCCTCTGAATTGAAGACTTTAGTAAAATGCCTTTGGACTGAATGCACTGAATCTGCTTTGAAATTTGAGTACTGGTGAGAGGACTGTTCAGTCAATACAGGAGTATTACATTGTGCATAAAGTAGTTTTTTCTTCAGTTCTGACACAAAGGACTATCTTATTTTATTTTTTAAATGGAAAAACATCTTAAGACAAGTTTAAAATTAAAGGTGGTGAATAAAAATAGTTAAAATAGTGACACAGTAGTAGGTGGGTGTAATTATACTGTGTGTCTGCCACTAGCAGCACAACACTTAGTTTATATCCACCAATCAGATTTAGTTTTAATTAGAAAATCTCTACTTAACCTTTAGTGGTAGAAGATTGTCTGCACCTTTGTATTAAACATTAAAACAAACATTATGTTAAATGTTTTTTGTCTTCTAAAAGGTGTATTTACCATACTGTGTATATATATATTGAAATTAAGAGTAAAGTATATGAGTGATGTACTTCTCTATCTGGATTGTGGGGAGTTGTGGAATTGTTTGTCCGCGTTATGAAAAGAATTTCTGGATGGAAAATGATTTTTTCCCCCTTCTATTCATTGTATTTTGGCATGCAAATTACTGGCAATTTCCAAATGCCAGTGTTAGTTTTCAGGACAAATTTAATACAACAGGAATTCAGTGATTATTCATCCGGTTAAATTAATTCAATTAAATGACTCTGATGCTGTCAGGCGTTCTTTTGATAATTGCATCAACATGCAGATACATAATAAGAATGAAAGCGTTTCTATGGCTGCAGTTAATTTAGATCCGAAAGAATCTGCTATTCCACTACATTTGATATAGATTATCTTCCTATAATATTTCGGTAATGGCTTGCACAAAGACTGGTTTTAATTCTTTGTGGCTGCTTTCTAAAATGCAAGTATAATGGTTTAAAACAGAAGGTGTTCGAAAGAGGGTGACCTTTTTCCATTACCTCGGTTCCTGTCATTAATGCATTATTATTTCCTTCAGAGGTCTGGAAGAAAGTGCATACACATGTTGTCTGTAGCAGGTATGAATCAAAGCTTGTTAGCCTGCATTTAAATTTGTCGATATTAACTTCAGGATAAAATAAGTAAAGCATATGATAATGAAATAAAGCAAAGGAGCCGTGTATTTTATTTTACACAACTGTATTGGTGTGTGTATTATTTTTTAAATAACAGATTTATTTAATAATACATCTTTCATGAATAAATGCAAGGCTACAATACAACACATGCAAGTAAGGCTTAGTAGGAGATGAAAAATGAAATAGTCTGTGTACTGGTAAATAGATAATCACACAAAAGTAATTGAGGTTTTCAAACCCCAATCTATTCTGCCAGCATGAGCTCGTTTGCATGTTAATCACAGAAGTGATTTCCTTCATCACAAGGAAGTCCACACTCTTTCATAACCAGCTTTAATTGCATTTAAAATGTCACAGAGGTGGAACATATGTAATTTAGGCATAACTGTGTCAAATTAATAGGCACTACAGTGTGGTTTCATTGGATGTTATAACAAAGTATATTGTATTTTATTTTTTATGTATTGTTTACTGATTAAAATATATTTACTCATAAATTTAAATTGCACCTTAAAAAGGTAATTGGCTTAATTGTATACTTACACGAAATATTCTGTTATATTTTGTTGAATATTTGGAATAAAATGTAGATAATAGCAGTTTTTGTTCTAGTAGTTTCATTGATTTGAATAGTAATTAAAAGCATAATTTTCAATGTGCTTATTAGCATATTGTGATAAATTAGAATGGGGGTAGGGTGATTGCAGGGATTCTGTATCTTACCACAGACCCATGAGGCAATGTTCTTTATTTTTCTTCTGTATCAGTGTCAGTTCTTTTAATTGTCAGTAGACTGTATTTAGGGACAATGCAAACATACCCATTTCCATTTGGTTGTGTCTGGCTAGCACTAGTTATCTATGTGCTACCAGACAAATATTGTGGTTCTAAACTTATTGTATTGTAGCTAATATTTGGAGAGCTGTTTATATATTGAACATTTAACAAAACTTTACCACCTGATTTGTAATTTAATACATACATGTTCATTTTTTCTTTATGTAGCAGCTAGCATTTGCTTAGCTCAATAGTAGTAACCCTGTGATAAGATCAAAGTGATTAAGATGAAATCTTTTGAATATATCTTTGCAACTTCGAATTACAATGATCACTAAAACTCTATGTAATTAAATTTGCAATTCTAATCTTTCTTTTAGAACTCATTTAAAATAAAAAAATGTGGATGGATGTTTACCATATTTTCCTTAAAAAATAATCATGATTCTGAAATAAACGTAAATCTTTTATATTTTTATTTGTCCATTTATTGTGGAAGTGTACATGATTTACAGTGCTCAAAAGTGCTTATCAATAATTACAAAGCTGTTATAATTGCTCTGTTTACCTGCAAACTATTAGCATAGTTTTTATATAGGTTTTATATATGCGTGTTCTTAGGATAAGAAATGACAAAAAGAGTTATATGGTGGAGGTTAACATTTCCTACTGTATTTTCTATACTTTATTCTATTCTGGAAAGCATTGTTATTCACATTATTGCAAGGCAGTCATAGATAATCTGTTCTTATCTTAATACCACAAGTAAATTTAAACAATTTAGTATACATATCTGAAATTGTGTGACATACCTTTTAATTAAGCAAAAGATGGCTTATTCTTTCCCCAGAATATTTTGTTTTTGTTGTGTAAACTTGATATTTTGGATAACTGAAGATAGTGTGTTATGAATTAAAGCAGGTTGTACTGAAAAGATATGTACAAACTTGTCTACAAACAAAACTGTCCTCAAAGTCCTCTGCTAAAGACGGATAAGTTCTGTACAGCTGATGGTTTCAATTTGTTCAAGCAAAATGCCAAAGTCTATCAGAATCACGTATAAAACTTATATGCATATTTTCTTGTCTAGAACACATTCTGTGTATTTCTCATCAGCAATATCACAAGTTTCTGTATTCGCCATCAAGTTTGTCCTGAATAAGTTCTTCACTAAAAAAAAATTCCAATAATTTGAAGTGTCCTGAGTGGCCTTGCTAGTAAAGATACAGTACCCACTCATTGGCCCAGACATTGGTCATTCAATATCATGTCACTGTATGGGTATCAGGTTGCCCCAGCTGGTGGTTACATTCCTTCTGGACGGCGAGAAGTGGTGCTCCAATAGTCGGCATCAGCTCTATTATTGGTGATTTTCATTACAAGTGGAATGGCTGAAGGACATTTGTGCCCAGCGGTGAGAATGTACCTTGACAGGAAATGAACCCTTCACTTTGTTTCCAGGCTGTTTGTAATACTATATGTGGAAATATAATCCAAACGGAGCATGCACATTTACCCAATGTTTTTGTTTATAATATATAACACTTTATATATATAAAAAATACCAAATGAACATAAAGTCTAAAAAATGGATTTAAAGTAAATTCACTGTTAAGTAATGATACTTTGAAAGTAAAAATCACCACTGTCGGATTTTATGTTTATATAACATATATTGAGCCTTTAAAGACTCTACTGTCTCTTTTCATGACTGTATATATTCTTTTACATTAAGTGTATAGATTTTGGATATGGAATAAATGTTTTTGGTGTAAATTTGGTTAATATATGGTTAACTTTGGAATGTTGAATGATAAGCCTGGTAATAACTCCACTTCTTGTGTTTGGCATCAGCCTGAACACATCTCTCTACATTGGTCAAACCCTGGGACCTCACTTGCTGTCCTTACTGAGGGCTTTTTCTCACATGACAACAGCAGCTTCCTAATGGTACAATTATCCCTTGACTGTTTACGAAATTAAACTTAAGACAAGTTGATCATTTATTTAATAAATTTAAAGAAAATGTGGCATCTAGGACTCAGAGACCAGTGAACTTTAAGTAGGGCAGAATCACACAAGACCACATCTCTAACTTTGTATAAAGCATGTATTGCAGATATACTATACAGCTTGCATTACTCCTGCCTATAGCCACACACACACACAACAATCTATGACTTTCAGAGTAGACCCTGATGATAATTTTGTGAATTTATTGCAGTTATAAGTGATGTTTCCTTTAGTGTTTAGTATATATGTACACACAGAAACCCACAATGCAGTATAATTTGATAGCCTTGAATTCTCTTGTGATAGAAGACCAACCTTCTGTCATGATAGAATTCACTTCTGTCAGAAAAGCCATTGTTGTGGTACTAACCTGGGAAGTTCTTGAGAGATGAAGAATCCCAGCAGGAGATGAGCTACTCACGCTATGAGGTATTGTTTATAAATTGACTCATTTATCACATTAATAGTTTTCCTGTTTATGCAGAATATGTAGTTAAGTCCCCACACTCCAAACTTAAAAGATCCATATCTCCTGGTAGAAAAAATACAAGCTAACCTTTGCAAACTGCACTACTTCAGTAACAATCATAAAATATTGTATTCTTTTTCTTGGCAATACATTTTGTTTTAAAGATTTTTTTCACACAGTAACTTTTATGATGTATAAATATATTTTAGGTTTTCTAAAATGTAAACATAAGGTACAAGTTGAGAAACTAAAGATATTTTATTGATTTATTTAATAAGTATGAGGTGATGGGAGACTAACAGGAAGAGCACTTAGTCACTTTTCATGCACATTCTTGTATGTGACTGCTATGTGCATACTGTGCTTTTGAACACTCCATCAAGCTGTCTGCGGATGACTGTGCTAAAGAGTCTTAAAATGAGAACTGATTTATTCTTAATCAAGAAGTAGTATAAACTCTTTAGGTGTGTTAAACCCAAAACTAGTGTATGTTAAGAATAATCAAGAGCTATTTGTCCTCCAGAGTATTTTCCTTAACCTGGTAGTAGCTAAGACGGACTGATGCATAGTGCTGTTGGATATCTTTAGACTGAGAACCCTTGATAGTGAAAATAATACCAACCAAAGAAGATTATTATGTAGTGTAGCTGGCACTAAAATACTTTTGTTTTTAGAGTAACTATCAATTTTCCCCTTAACCCATAGCTGCCCAGAAAGTTTAGAATACCGATCCCTCCTCCCCTCACCCCAGGCTGCCAAGCCAGTGAGCCCGCCAGAATTCTGAATGTCCCTGACCTAGCTGGTTTAAACTAGAAGTGGAGAAAGTACTTGTTTTTGCTTTTATCATTTTCTTTACCAGGGTTATTTTTCTTATTGGGATCAATAATAGAAGGCTTCAATGACTATTCTGCTCTTAAAAGCCTAGGTGCTACAAATATCATCCCTGTTTCAGCACCCATAGTTGATGGAGAGGGGGCAGAAATAGTGGTCAGTAGAACTTAGCAACTATAAACCGGTATCAACAGTACAAACCAGTTAATTAGCATCTAGAAATATACTGACAGAGATTTTGTATCCATCACCCAACCAGTTTCTTCTATAATGGTTTCTAGGATTGACAGGCAAATGGTCTTTAATCTTGAGTAATACCTCAGTGAAAGGGGGAATGCACAACTCATAAATGAATGTTGAATGAATTAATTTTAGACCCCCCCCCCCCCACTAGCTACTGTTTGAACCTCATCATGCTGCTGTGACATTTAGAGCGTGGATGGATGGCAAGCATGAAATACCTTTAGAATGCCTTATCTTTTGGAATTCTGCAACCTGTTTTGTGCAGGTAGAGGAAATTGTAGCTACACATGCATCAGGGTGCATTTCTGCTTGTCAGTGCCATTATTAGAAAACTACTTATTCCTTGTAACAGTCTGTAGCCTATACTGGGAATAAAAGGTGAAAAGTGGACCACATCCTGAACAGGACACCATCTCATCAAGGGGTGCACACTTATACATATAGGGGCAATTTAGAGACTTAAATAGATTTAGCCAGCATGTCTTTGGAAAGTGGGGGAGACATGGGGTACCCAAAGAAAATTCAGATAGGCATATGGAGAATATTCCTTGACATGGAAAGGGTCCTAGTCTAGAATCAAGCTCAGAAGCCACATTTAACCACCATTCCACCCTTAATTGCAGCATGATGAACATAACTGTGCAAGATATTCTGAATGATGTCCTACCAATGCATTGTATGATTTTAACATAACCTTCCTTAAAACCCTTTAGATGAAGAAGGCATTGATGGATAATGTCTGGTCATGTGGCTGCCTTTCAAACATAATAGAATTGATTTACCTCTGTGGTATAAATATCAGCCCAGCCTTCTGCAGGAGTGTCTGTGTCAGGCTTCTCAAGACATTCAAGGCCTAGCTACTGTATAATACTATATTGTTAGGTGTTGTCTCGTGATTTGTCATTGTGGCCTACGTACTGCATCTGTCCATATTGTTTCTTTTAAATTTGCAAAGCTATAACTTTACAAAACTGCTGAGAGAACTTCGTTATTAGTCTGGATTTAACAACATTTGGAATTGGCATACTTTAGACTGATAATACCGGACATTTCCTTAATGCGACATAGCAAGAGAAATAGGTACTGTTCTTACTTCAGAATGTGTAGACAGACCTAACTCTAGTTGGTGGTTTCTTGCTCACGTAACTGGGAACTACCGGAACAACGCCAAGCTAAAATGAACAGAAAAGTTGGTAGAAAATGAGCAACAAATAAATAACATTAGCTGGTATAAAAATCACATTGTGTGATTGTGATTTGCTGTTTCATTTAAACTCCCATGATATAGTTTTTAAATGGGTGAAGACTTACAAGTCAACTAATATTTTTTATTTTTTAAAGTTGGGAGGGATGTCTGAATTACAGATTGATGCTTATTTAAAGTGCTCTGTTACATTCCTCACCAGATTTGTAATTTATTTGAATAAAACAGAGAAGAACTAGTTTAAAGTGTCATTTCCTTAGAATGTTTTAAAATCTTCCTATAGGGATATTATCTAGAAAATACTGCAGGGCACCCTGTAGAATTTTTCAGTGTCACTTTCAGTAACTAAAAGAAGCTCCTTATGTGAACTACTGATGCATAGTCTGATTTGTTATGGGCTAAAGGACTCACTAGAAATCTCCTCTGTTTTACATAGGGTCCTGTAGTAATACTGCAAGATTTCAGCATGTTAAACATGAATGATACCGCCCCTACATGGAGTTTCAGTTTCTTCTTCATTTGCTGTAATTGAGGTATTGTTCATATAATTAAATTGGACTTTTCTGTTGCAAAATCTAGAGTTCTAGTCATTTGACCTAAAGTTAAAGATAATGACCGACTTGACTGTGAAAGTCCTAGTTAGTAGAAAAACAAGCATGGTTTCTGAATTTGTAAACTTGCTTTATAAAAAGTGTAACAACCTCTGACGTGTTAAAAATAATAAGGTTTAATTCCTCAGAAACTCCAGAGGTACTCCCTTTTAGCCTGCAGCACTACTACCTCTGATTTAGTAAAGATCTCTTTGCCCAAAATACTGCAAAGCTGATATTATAATTTGACACAAGCTGAACAATGTAAAATGAAGATTGGCAGAGATTTAACGAGATGAAAAGCATAAGATTAAAGTGAACTGAAAAAGTCAGAAGACTGGATTTAAAAGAAAAAAAGGTTTATTTTCTTTCATCACCAGGTGTTCTTTCACATATAAATTACAGATATGATGTTTCCATAGCATAGGGGTGCTCTGGAGAGTAAAACTAGCAAAACAGACCTATTTAATTTTTCATAGGGAAGGACCATCAGGAGTAATAAGCCAATATTCCTTTTCCCATTTTCCAGATGCTTTATGTAATTCTGCATCTTTCTAAACCTAACCCTTATATTTTTCCAGAAAAAGAAGTACTGCAGAGACCTAGATGAAAGGCAAGAACTGTTGAAATGTTAATTTTACCATCTGCTGTTGAGGTCTGCTACCTTTTTGTGTTTTTTTTTCTTTCTTATTCCCAGTGGTTCAGTTCTGTTTTATGAATGTTGTGGTATTTCAGTTGTTTGAAGTTTAGAAACTTGGAGCATGACTTTGACTTAGGAAAACACAACGCCACATGGTGTGACACACTGACAGGCCCCCTTTGATCCCAGTGATTCCCTCTTCCATTCCCTGCTTCCTACTTCTCATTCCTCAACTCCCATCCACACTGTTTTACAGTGGGGGTTACCTTAAATAGACCACACTAGCAGGTGGCATGAATGATTTGCAATAAATAGTTTTAAGGGCAATGATGAGAGTATTTTTATTAAGGAGAAACTGATTTTTATTTTTTATCCATAATTGCAATCATTATGAAACAGCAGTAAGTTTTAAAGGATGTGAATGAATTATATTCCATTTGTTACCCTCGCAAGCCTGTGTAAGATCAGCTTTCTGTGCTGTAATGATTAGCTTTTGATTTTAGCAGCAGCTATCGGGTTCTCTTTCCAATTTCATCTCAGTTTTTGAGAAGAAGTAGTGGGAGGCCCAACTAACAACGGTTCCCAAAATTAAACCCTTCTCAAATAACCACATTGCTTTCTAGAACATTTGCAGTCAGTCTGGATCGTTGCTCATTTCAAACCTCAAGTTAGTTTTGCAACCACACATAATTCTAAGAGAGACTGGTTGATTTCATTGTTAGTTTAATTAAAAAAATATTAATGTCCTCTGTCTCAAGAGCTGACGCCTGTGAGTTGAATTTTTACAGAAAAGTTGCAAAAATAGCTTTGCCAAAGAGAGAGATTCCGTTGTGAGATTTGATAGTTGCCAATTAGGGTAAGACATCCTGTAATGTTACTGTATGTCTGGAGTTACTTAGCATTTTCCTTGGCCAAGATCTGATTGTTTAGTCTGCTGGCGTTGCGGACTTGCACTGTTTCTGAGTAGTGGTTAACGGTTGTTTGCAAAGCACAAGCAAAATGTGAAAAGACATTCTTTTTTATTTTTTCCTGTTCTGGCAGCAAGATCTTGATTTGTGTTCATGTTTCATATTCTTTTAGCGATTTTAAGTATGGCTGTTGAAACCTATACTTCGTATGACCTCATTCTGCTGCCTGTATTTCATTAATGACTGACTCTGTTCAGGGCTCAGGGAGTGGAATATTTTTCATATGACACTGCCTAACATAAGTGCAGTACACCAGCTGCAAAAACCACAAACCATCTGATTCTGTGGCTTCAGAGGGTGTGAAAAGTTCAGTTGCCTATAGTGGGCCTTGCATTTATATAAACCTTTGTGTGGAAACGGAACTACTGTAGACCTGTAAAAAATTAAATTGATAATAAAATATTTACTTTTTATTCTCAGTAGTCGCATGTCAAATAAAATGGGATGATGTATTACAGAAATAATTAAAAGGGTTAATGTATAGGTCTTTCCTTAAGCTTAGTTTTAGGGGTTAATAGCCTTCTCATTTTTTGTAAGGTAATTACAAATATTCAAAGTAGATTTAAGAATAATCACTCCAGACCTTTCCTTGTAGTGCTTAACATGTTCTACTAAAAAATTTAGACTTTCTCCAATAAATTCATGAGTGTATTACTTCAACGGAGATGTAAAATTTATATTTATTCAAAGTTGTGACGAAAATGAAGTGCTGTAACTGTGGAGTTCCTATAACATAAGAATCGTTCATTCTTGCCATTTAAAAGAGTGTTATATTAAGTATCCATACATTTTATGGGTCTTTCTCTTTTATTATGACCAGTGTACATGTCTCATGTATTGGAGGCATTTTAAATTTCTGGTTTTGTTCTGATGGAAAGCAAACAAGTTTTGTGACATCACTGAGGTCCGGAAGAAGTCATTTTTTTTCCATATAAAACACCTAGAAATTGATTGAAAAACAGGCAAACTGAAATCCATTTCCCTCTGAGAGACTTGCTGTCTGCAAAGATTAACAGTTAACGTATTCTCTAGCTGTTCCCTGTCTTTGATCTTGGGCTTTGAGAACATAAAGCCAAATATCAAGAGTAGTGCCTTTTCACATATTTTACTATAGCAGGCTGCAATCCAGAAATTCCTATCAGAAATTTTAAAACGACAGATGTATTGATATCAAGTGGTTTGGATTTTATTCTCGTTAAAACGGGCAGCAGCAGAACTTCATACTGTACAATCGCGTGAACAGAAATAAAAGTTTAAATTTTATTTTTTTTCTCATCCTTTCAGCGGATGCAGGGTGGAACAGTCCAATTGGCAGAGCTATAATGAAACAGACTGACCATGAAAGACATGCTCCGACCACTAAATATTAAGCTTAAATGATTATTTTTCTATGTTAGAGGGGGTTGCATATGATTGGCCACCTGGCAATCGGTGCCAGAGATCACAATGTATGAAGTAAGCACTTAAGAGCTACTGTGCAATTTTTTGTTGAAGTGACAGATACAGTTGTATTTGGAAATTTTAGAAACGATTAAAAACTGCACATCAGAATGACTGCAGGGACGATGGTCAAAGTGTATACTGTTTCTGGCTGGGTGCCAAGTGTTCAGGCTTTGAACACTGGCTGAATTGGTTAAATCACACTGTTGTATCTTAAAATAGTGGTGCTAGAGATGTAGGTAGGTTTGCAAAGTATCCTATTCCCATTGTGGGGGAGAACCCCTGTACAGCAAGAACCAAGAAAGACAGTTGTGTATATATTTCTGTTTTTAGCTGCGGGGCAGTTTCTCTCAGCTTCAACAAGTGCAGGGGCACAGTTTCATCTGATCCTTTCTTATGGAATGTTTATCTAGAAACGCGCGTGATCTTGTTTTGTCGTTGTCAGTTACCTGATGTTTTGGTAAGAATTAAGCATGATTTAAAAATTCCAGTTACACCCCTAAAAAGATGCAGAGAGGATTACATTCAAAATCAGACATGGGTAACCTTAGATCTTATGATATCACATATCAAAGCGTCAGTTTTTCCATGAATAATAAAGGTCTTCTCTGGTTAAGCATTTCAGGTGTTAGAGTGGACACACTTAATTGATGCATTTTTTCTTGTGGTGAGTGCACTGCTATAGCTTTAGTAAATCTAAACAGTGGTGTTGTCTCCTCATTCACATAACCAGTGGTCGAATACTTTGAAATTCTTCACACCCATTAGTATTAGTAATTTATAATAGTATGTATCCATAAGCAATTAAATGCTTTGTTTAGGATTTTATGTAATTGAGATAATTGTATTTGGACAAAGGTGTTGCGGCATTTAATTTTTTAATTCTCACAATTTTTGAGAAAACTAATTAGGTAGTATTAATGATAGATTTTTGTGCAGTGAGTCAAAAGAAAGATTCAGAGTAGAAAGGGAAGATGGATGTTTGTCACTGGACCTTACTGAATCCAAACAAAGAAAGGATTACCTAATAGTCTTGCTATGCATTTGAAGTACAGTCTGCTATTTGTTTTGAATGGGGAGGTGAATGGCTTGTGTGTTTTGAAATGTTTTAACAGCAGCAGTTTTCTTTCTTTATTTCGGTACTTTTTAAACCGTCAGAAAGTGACTTCTATTTTTTATTATTTCTTTCCAGTGATTTCGAAATAGTAGAATTACGGATGAACAAAATGTATATGTTGTCCAGGATTTTTTTCTCAAAAGCAAAAGACCCTGAATTAATATTTTATGTTTTTAATGATCAAACTTCTTAACTGTGCTAAACATTTTTTTAGCATGCCACTTATTCTAGTAACTACAAAGACATTTGTTTTCATTTAAATGAGCACCTGTACATGTTTGACAAACCTTTGCATTTCATATGCACTGAGGCTCAGTGCTTTATTAATGAGAGATTAACTAGGTTAATTAGGTTCATTAGACAACAACTTGCCCTTATAAACACAATTAATAAAGGTATTTAACAATAAGATACTTTAAATGTCATTCTTGTAACTCTATTTGACTGTTAGCACAATTTTAATTAAACAAATATTGGCTTTTGTTCTTGTGATTCTTATCAGTTTTTTATCGGTTTTGCTTAATTTGTAAGAAGCAGAACTCTTCCAAAGTGTATTATGCACAAGGTGTTCCTCCTGACAATTTCAGTGAATTACTTATCACTGAGAAATCTATTTAAAATAGTAATATTAAATGGAAGATACTGTATTTTTCTGTAAATTTATTGAAAATGGTGCCAAGAGTTTACGATCTTAACTGTAGTATAACTTTGCTTCTGTAGTGCTGTTGTTCTGTTTAGAAACAAAAATACTTCTGGGCTAAGTATTTTTTGTCAATGTACTGATCTCTTATCAACACATTTAAAAGCACATTATACCAAGTATATAAATCAATGTATAAAGTTATGTAAATGTATGAGCGTAGATTTATTACTTATTCCTAACCCACCAGGAAGAACAATTCCGAACTTAATCATAATGAATCAACAGAACACAATTTCATGACATATTTAGAATTTGAAGCTCTGAAGCAGTACTGCACAAATAAACAGTTGAACAAATAATGGAAATAATTTTATTCACAAAATACTGAATTGCTGCAGATGTCTTAAGAGTGCATTGGCCGATATGCCCAACTTAGCGTGTTAAATCACATTTGGAATAACAATCCACATTTATAGGTGGCCTTGTAAAAGTGTTACTCAGTACTTCTACAGTTAAACTGGTTATATTCTCAATACTTTTATAGTTACTAAGTGACTTCCTGTGAAAAAAGTAATTTGTTCTGTATAACATAAGGGACATAGGCTTCTCTAATGCAGCAGTTAAGTCTGTAGCACCAGGAATTGCAGGAATGGAAAGGAAGAGTCCGTGTTCTTTCACCTGGTGGTAATTTTACTGTATTGTACAGGAAATCTTCATTGTTGCCTTGTGCGGTAAAACCTTCTGAAACATTCAAAACCATCTGTAGATCTACAGAGGGCACTAAACCTTTTGAAAAAATGTCTACTTAAGGAATCAGGATATTAATTTCTTTGCCATCTGTAAACATGGGATGTCGAAAGCTTGACAATACATTTTTGGGAGCAGAGCGCTGCTTTGAAATTGGGAATGTAGCAGCTTTTCCAGAGAGGAGCTCATTTGGTGTTATTTCTTGATGATAAATTGAACTGATAAAATGCTTTCAGCATAGGAATTCCTGAACGATTTATGTTTGAAATAGGATCATCTGTTTATTCTCTGAAGGTTTGCTTTTTTTGACCTTTTTTTGTACCTTTGAATAAACAATTAAGTTCGGTGAGTCACTCCAGTGTATAATATGTTGCTCCTTACAATTTTAGCAGAGTACCCATTTACGTCACATATGAGTGGAAAGTGTAAATCCAGTTGTGCTTTCAAAGGCATGACAGACTACTTCTGTAGCTTAAATTGCAGAACACGGACCGCTTTTAAGGAAATAAGGAGACGTACTGATAAGTGCTTCGTTTCATCTTGTAAAGGCTTTTTATTGCAACTTTAATAAAAGCAATATACAAAAATTTAAATGTACTGAGGGTTTGCAAATGTGATATTGCAGTATACAGGGCTAAAAGTCTACAGTCAGTTTGCATGTATTAAAAAAATCAATTGCCCAATTTTTTATTTTTATTAAGCAGCTATTTTCAGCACATGAAGTCACTTAGCCTTCATTGCCAAAGGGTTAAGGCTTAAATAATTATTTCTATAAAGTGGTGTCTTATTTCCTTGCTAATTACTTAATTGTTAATTAAGGTTATTTCTCAGGAGCTAAGGTTTTATCAGTGGTTCACCTCTTTTTCTCCAAGCAGAATTTTTTTTTCAGTTGGTACAAAGTGTTGAAATTTTAAGACATTTAATGTAGTGCTTCTGCAAATCTCTCTCTCAGACAACATAAACATTTAGGACTATAATTTTAATAACTGATTTTTTAACAGTAAAAATATTAATACCGATTTATCGTTTATTATAGCATTCTGCCAAGTTTTGTAACTGTTTATCTTAAAAATGTTTCTATAAAACTTTATCTCCTTGTCTCTGTTTTTGAGGGTTGGCCTTCATTTTCTTAGTCTTTAGCCTAACATGTTACATCAAAGTATACCCGGTTGTGCCATTTCTTTGTTTCTTTTTGTAGTCTAGAGGGTACTCTAAACCATCTAGGTTTATTTTGGCAATGTGTTGAGTCTGAATCAAATTGAGGCGAATGACTTGTGTGTCAGGTTGGCCTCACAAAGGTCTGGTAGAGACCACAAGGGGGCAACAAGGAGAGGTCTCTTCAGTTCCAAAGAGACAGTCCCCTGAGGGAAACGCCTGTCTCGGGATGCAACTGAGAAGATTGTGGTAATAAGATCCTTAAGGCGTCCCTGTGAAGAAACAGCTGAGAAGCATAGGGTGTCAGGTTCTGAGGGTGATGATGAACAGGGCTTGTATCACAGGAGGCCTCAGGATGGCGGGCCAGGAAGTAGAGTCTCCCCCATCCTCCTCTGTGGTTCCCCATGATTTACGTGAAAATCACGATCTTCATAAACTTAAGGAACCATGATAGGTTTTCATTCTTATTACCCTCTGTATCATGAGTTTTTCTTGGGCTTTGTTCAAAAGCAAAACTCAGAGATTATTGGAGTGCAAGGGCTTTTGTTTTGCTTTGATACACAAGAATGACATAGATTCAAGTTACATAAACTGTAGCTTGCTGTATGTCAAATTCCCAACTGTAAACACAAATAACACAACAAAAGGATATGGTTTTTAAGCAGTTGAGTACAGATGAAACATCTTGTAAAGAAAAGGTAAAGAATTTGAACCCTTTCTAATTCAGTTATAATTGATTAGATGTTTCCTAAATAGAAATAGAAGAGTGATCGTTTCAAACAATATAGAATAATGTTTGAATTGTGTATTTGCTTCAGAAGCTTAGTTTAAAACCCCTGTACAAAGGCTATAACACTCAAGAGGAATGCGTCAAGATTAGAAGATTAGAAGATCTCTTTTTTGGACATGCTGGGTAGAGCTTGTTTTGAAAGGGAAAACTAATCGTACACTGAGAGCTCTATAATTTCACTCTCGAGCTTGTGTTCTTGAACATCTTTGACACTTGAATGTACCAAAACGTACAAATCCTCCCCCGCATCCCCCACCTTTACTGGCTCCTGAATGGCCAGATTAGACCACATGACTTCTCGAGAAAAATCCAAACCACACATCTGCCTCGTGCTTTGCCGTTACAGTCATGCACACCTACATTTAGAGACAGAGTCTTCTGTTTGTTTTTGGGACTCAAAGACGGTGCGCTGGAGGATCCCCGATGATGGTCATATGATAGCCGTTGCTGTCGGTTCCTGCTCAGCTCGGGCGACACGCGCAGCAGGCCCCCCTTCTCTTTCTGCGGACAGCTGTGGAAACGGAAGGGAGCTGGGATCTTGAGCACTCACGTGAAAGTGAAAAGAGAAACTCTCCTGCAGTCCCTTTTTGGAGCTCCCTGAATGTTCTTGCCTTCCACATGAGGCAGTACTCTGGCAGCTTTGAAGCTCAGAGGGATCTGTAAAAGCGTTTTCCATTCGTTTGAAGTTGTGGTACTATTTGGAAAGGTTAAGCAGCTGTAATGTAATTTCAATTGCTATATAAATTAAATATAATAAACACTGCTCACTTCATTTCTTTGTTTTCTTTGCATTTGGTGCTGGAATTAGATCACTACTGTACTTAAATGGTCCGTGACAGCATATTGTACTAAAACCTCTTTATTTTTCTTGAATGTGAACTAATTGCTGTAAAATATTTTCTATTTTTAAACTTTCTTTGCATTTGTTATTATATTGGATAATGTAAAGATATTCTTAACACAGTCATGCAAGCACGTGTAATATGATTTTGACAGTACTGACAGTACAATACTCCTAGGTGATCCTAACATATTTTAAACAAAAATTGACAATAACTTGCCGGAATTCACATTATTTTTCCACATGGTATAAGTGAGGTCTAATGTACGTGTGGTTGTGATAGGTACTATTACTCTTTATTCTCCATTGCTGGATTTAAAAGAGTCCACAGAGTGAGGCTCTTGTTACAGCCCTCCTCAGGATGAAGATAACTATGGATAACTGACTCACCGATGTAGGAATTCTGTACCATTGTGCCGTCTTGTTGAAGCTTAGCCCATTATTCGTACATATTTTTTTAAAAAAATAAGACAACTTTTTTTTCTGGCAGATCTTATTTGTTCGAATAGCAAGAGATAATTTGGACATGAGATTCACCAGTATTTTGGGATTATAACTGTTTAATGTTAATTACTGCAAGCTGGTGTCATGTGACCATATTTAATTTAGTTTTAAAGCTAAAACCTTCTTTGAGCAGAATGATTCTTCAAGAGTGCACCTTTTTGTTTTTAAAATCACTTCCCCCATGCAAAATCAGTTTGTACCCTTTGATAAATCCAGTGGATTTTTTCCTCTCATTTTATGGCTTTTGATTGCTTCCACAGACTTCTAATCCCAGTAGAATCTGTAGTGTTACCCCCAGCTGTAATTCATATCCCCACCCTTTTTAGATTAGTGGTTCTTTCAATTAGGTTTGAATTAATAGAGGTAACTAGAATGGTTAAGTCGAAATTTCCATATAATGAGTTTATTATTCTAAGAGGTGAAGCCGTTTTCCTGAATTAATTTTTGTTTAATTAGTGTCTTGATGAATGACACTAGATCTGTGAATGGATATCCTCATATGAGTGGCATCATTGACTCTGTGTTAAAGCAAAGCAGTGAGGTAATCTGGTAATTGTGCTGCAAGCTAAAGTGGCAAGAAATATTGTGCCAGTGCTCCAGTGCACAATAAAAGGGGCTCTGATATAAACAGTAAATTACTGTTTAATGACTGATTTATTTTATTCTCAATGTACTTATTTCTTTGTGTGTATTATGTAGCATTTGCAAATGTCCCAAATCTAGAAATCCTTTTAATAATGAGATAGTCAGTTTCTAAAATGTTATTCCATTTCATATTCACTTGTTAAGTGCTACTAGTGTTAGAAGTGTTTTGTATCTCAGTCTTTTGTATACTTAAGAAACACATTTTGAATGGACCTGAATTGTGCCAATAGGCATTTTATTATTTTATCGAGGAGACAAAGTAACACAAATGTCTATGTATTGTGCCCAGTAGTGCCGAATAGTATACTGTTAAACTTGCTTGTCTTAATTCTTATATTATGTGTTAAATATTATCACTTTTATTATTTTATTGCTGGTCACCTGCTGCATAGAGAGAAGAGAGAAGATATAGAGAGAAGCCGATACCTTGCTTTCCTACTGTATGTTACTGAGATCTCTACAAATTATTCCTGAACAATGAGTAATACACCCTAGACAATAAAGTTTAAATAGTTAAACACAGTATACTTTAACAATTAATTTCTTTTAAACATCAGTCCGTATAGAAACATAGTTTTTGGGTCAGTCAGTATAAATCACAAAGTAGAAGTTGACTCTTCCTTACAGTACTCAAATGCCTGGCTGTATTGACATAAAGTATTGCTTTCTCTGTGTATCTGTGTAAATCATGGCCCTTATTTGGAAGCAGAAAAACACTGACCAGCTTGGCCTTTTTTGCCATAAAGTATGCTTTCATCTCCATACAATCTGCCGTATAATGGGTAAACTGCTGTGAAGTGTACTTGCTTGTTTAAATTTACTCACATTCAGGTCTTTGATTTCATCAAGTTGCCTAATTCAAATAATTTTTTGAAGTAACACAGATTTAAGGAAAAGCACAGAAGCTAATTTAACCTGGAGTGTCTGTCACATTCTTCTGTTTTTCCATTTGAAGTGCCTGGTCAGCTTGAACTGTCTGACTTCAGTCATTTTTACCCTTTTATTTTTTTCTAATATATACTTAAATTCCCTGCTGTTCGTGGTATTTCAGTGTTTAGAATCTTTTTAATGAGCACATATCATTAGGTTTAAAAAGGAATAAATCTACAAACCTTTGTTATGAAGTAGCTTTGGCTTATTTTTCAGTCTTCTTTTGATTTCTTTAATAATCACCAGCATATTTGATTCTTTAATTCTATAGCAGTTTTATGTCCCATTTTTTGTAATCTTTGGTTTCCTTAAAGTCATCTTGTCAGTCAAATAAAAAAGGACAGTATTTTAAATTATAGTTGTGTCTGCAGGTGTGATCTTACAAATGCATTTCAATGGTACTGAATATCTGAATATTTTTCAGATACAATATTTCTTAAAGAAGTGCTTAAAGACCTGCTGTCTAGCATTCTGTTTGCAGACAAAAAATACAAGGTGCATTTCTTTCTGAAATGCGGTCTTTAAAATGTAAAGCCATTGTTGGATTACCTTTTAAAAGAAGGAAAATCTGTGAAAGGTATTAGTGGTAGGAATCGGTAATCTGTCTTTCAGTATTTTTTCTTTACAGGATTATGTATTCATATTGTTTCATAGAAAAAAAATAAACTTTAATTTTGGCTAGTGTATAAATAAAATTTTAAGGAATGAAGTGCTGACTGACATGCAAGATTTAACACAGACTAGAAGATCATTCAACAACTTTGGAGCTGTAGAACTGAATGCTCTGTTCCCAGGGTTCTGTGCCTAGTTTTGGGAACTATAAGAAAGTCCAAAAGCACAAATGACATATAGGTGTACAGAGAGATAACACCTAACAAAACCCAAACCATTCAAACCCTTAAAGGTAAACTGAAAGTTAAGCTTTCAGAGGCATGGTCTTCTGTATTTTAGTTTTAGTTCATGTCCAAACATCTGAATTCGGAACATGCATTAAAGCCTCTCGTCATCAGATTAAGAGAGATATGAACAGATATGAGCAATATTACAAAGATGAAAAACGCACTTCACAGCATTACAATGATGAGGTTCAAATGCAAGACTTGGTTGCAAGACCAATAGTCCTGGCCTAACTTTGAATTCAATACCAAAATGTAATTTAACATAGTTGCAGGGTTGATAAGTAGACCCATTCGGCATAGTTTTGCTCTTACATTCAGATGTCAAAAAGTATTGCATTAATTGTTTAACAGTGTAAGTAGTGTAACATTGACTCCCAGCATTATGTTCAAAGCAGCATTGCTTGGCATTTAACATTTTTATTAACAATTTAACATAATAATTTATTAACAAGTTACTAATACAAGGAATTGTATATGGTTAGTAAAGTGATTTTAATAATCTTAATTAATAATAATCATCTTTAATATGTGGTTTTGAAAACTGTTGTCTTCTGTTATTTTATATAGCTATATATAAAAATATAGCTCCTTCTAAAGCCACTCATTAAACAACCATCCCACTGCAGTAAGTTAATCATATCAGTTAGTCATTTAATTACTACAATTTACACATAAGCATGTGGATTAACAGTAATGTATATGTCTATTGACACTTAATCGTGTGTTTTATTCAATAGTATCACATACAAAGTGACAATAAATTAAAACAATCATCATGAACATTTATATAATGTGTCAACAGAATAGTTTTGCTTTGTTGAAGAGATGAAAATACTGAAATCAGAAAATTAATGCAATTAATATAATGAAGCTGTATTAACCCATAAGAAAACAGTTCAGTGAAAAAAAAAAAAAAACAGGTTGCAAAGAGCATGCCATTTATATTGGAAATGTTTAACGTTTTTCTGTTAAATTTATTCTGTAATTTGGTTTACCCGTTCTTCATTGATCGAAGTTGCAGTTTGAAACCTGCCAAACTACAAATCTCTTATTGTATTTACTGATACAGTATATTGGCACTTACCATTTACACTTTAATGTTATAATGGGAACTAATTTTTGTTTCATTTCAGGATGCATGCAGATGTATTTCCCTGTTTTCTTTTGCACAGTATTTGTATTGTTACAATTTGGATTTGCGTTCATTATAAAACCTTGGGATACACTATGAGAGGGTATTCGCATCCTAACTGCACTCATGTTTTCCCTTCTGAATGATCCAAGTTGTATGCTGTTAGTTTTTCAGCAACTTCACTAAAGGTTTTAAAACTAAGTCTGTTTAGTATGCTGTCAGTGCAGTGCCAGTGCTTAGCATGCTTCTATTCATGTCTCAGTTTTTTATATGTTTGTAGTCTCAGACCTAACGAAGAATTATTGTGTTAGATCAACAAGACTCTGGTAAAACACTGCAATCAGAGAGGGCTGTTGTTTCCACTGTATTCAGTGAAATATGCGTTTCAGTTTCTAAAACGCTGGAATAAAACTTGTATTTGAAATAGTATTCTGTAGCAGAATACCAAGTTGAGCCCTTTCATGTTGTACATTACTCAAGAGGATGCTTTATGAGTATAGGACAGCTGGCTGAGTTCATTCTGTAAAAAAGGATTTCCCTAAAACTGTTACTGTGTAGTTCAACCTTAGAATATAGTAACATGCACAAAAATATTAATAGGATTCTAAAAATGGCACTTGTAGGCTTGTGGTTTTCCTTCATTAACAAATACATAGTCTACTGTAAATGACTACATAATTGCAGTAATGGAGGTCCAGAGAGTGGCTTGGCTTCTCTGCGTTGCCTAATCCTTTGTTCATTGCTTGCCTTGTGTATTTGAAATGTTGGGCAGTTTGGCAAATCCACTTCTTTGGATTTGGTTTTACCGTAGAACTTCATTATTTGCTCCTTCTAAGCTTTTAAGGTGTACAGGGCAGTGGATCCTATACCATATTCTGTTATGAATTTTCTTGCCTCTTCACTTACAATCAAATGAGATGGTATTTCCATTTTCACGCCCGCTGTTAGGGAAACCTGTTTCTCTGTCGGTGGTGGTGAAGATGTAATATTTAGACATTGTCTTTTGGAGGCCATGTGAACTAAATATGTAGATGATTGAACAGGAAAGTGTGAGTTCAAGTGATTTCATGTGGTTGAGAGAAGCAGCCACTGCCACAGTATGTGAAACTGTTTACAATCAAGTCACTCCCATTCCATTAAACCAATATTCTCAGTAAAATTGTACTATGTAAACTCAGAATTTTACATTCTAAGTTTTCATAATGTTCAGTTTTAATTTTCTTCACACTCTTCACTAATTGCATCAGTTTATTGATTTGCGCCAATATGTATGTAACCCCCTCACAAAGATAGTAATTCCTGAAAAATAGATGATTGGATGCACACACAATGTAAATTACATTATTTAGTTATAATTCTGTAAAACTCTCTGAACTATTTGTTTTGGGTTTCTATATTGTTTGGAGTTTCATTTTATTGTATAATAGAATAGTAAATGTCTCCCATACTATTTTTGATTGAAAGTCAACACAAATATAAGAAAACAAACTTGTATTTGTAGCCATGTGGTCACATACATGGTGGTACAAAGTTTATAATCACCACTGATAGGATAACATCATATCTAAAGGTGATCTTCAGCCTACTGCATTTTCTGCTTTCTGTGCAACTCTTTTAAAGAAAATAAAAACACTTCCAGTTAATATGGAAACAATAATGGTATTAACCAGTACTTTATTCTGTTTGAATTGGATTGGAAATTAAATAAAGGTTTTAGAAGATTTGGAAAAGGAGTCCAAATTTAGTCCTATTTGTACACAAACTGGTTCAAATCCCTAGTTTATTCATGTCTTAAACTTTAGGTTAAAGTGCAGCAACTCAATACAAGACCTATAGACTACAATTATTTTGAAACTGTAAAAGTTTAAAACAAAGATTTACAATTTCAGAAAATTAGACTGTAAAGTGTCATTGAAGTATGACGATTATGTGACAGGATAGGTATAGAATCAGTAGAACATGGATGACCAAAGCTTAAAGATATATTCTGCTTGAAGCACCAACAGATTTTTCTAGTGAGTTAAGTAAATCATAAACCAGGAATGCCGAGACTAAAAAATAAACCAAGAAGAGGAGAAATACTTTATAAAGTGTTTGAAAGAGAACAATATCTACTGAAGAAAAGTGAGTATAATGCACTACAAGAACAAGGTAAAAATATTTCTAGTAATAATGCAGCTAAAGAACATTATAGGATGAAGAACACTCGTGTCTGTTTTGAAATGTTTAGGGAGTCTATGATATGTTACACTTATTTTGCATGTATGGGTCCTGGATGCCCATGTTAAGATAGGGGGAATCATGAACTAACACGTTCCAAGACATTTTGTCCATAGGTCCCTCGGCCAATAAGCCCAAGCTTGACTAAAATTGATATTGTAGTGTGACTTTGATCCAAGGAATGCATCCAAATCAATAAAGAAGTACTTAACTGAAATTAAATAAATTATCTTGCCAGGGCATCCCGACCTATAGAGTTCATTCTATTTGAAAGTATGTCATTCAGACTCAAGAAGGTAGTTCAGAAATTGAAACCAAAGTGTCTGAATGACCTGGAGTAAGTTGACTTGTAGGATCAGTCAGAAATCTCCCCTCAGAAGTACTAGAACCCCATAGCACACTACACAAGTCATATTGATAGTGTAATCCCTGCCAGAGGAGGATTTACAAAATGCTAACTGCAGAGGTGTGTAGGGGGGTGACCCTTGTGTTTTCTGGACTAAAATTATCTATGATAAATAATTGTGTGTTGCTACTAAGATTGCAATGTTACCCTTTTCAGTTTTTTTTTTCAAGCCAGGAACATTTTCCAGTTTTTTGTTATGTTTTTCTGACTTATTTTGATAGGGGTATGAATAAATCTCGAGGCAATGTATCTGTACTAGTGCTCTCACTTCTCGACGTGACATTTTCCTACTCTGTATTTTAATGTTTACGTTCTTGAAAAGCATGTTACCGAAATTTAGGTTAGCAGTTCAGTTACAAGGAGAAATACTTTAGGCTGACTTATTTTGCCTTCATATCTAGATCACATCATTTTATAGGTATCACCAACTGGTCTTCTAAAATTCTACCTTTTTTCAATCTGAAATAAATGATTACGTTCAAAGTACCTTCCAACCTTTCATACCTGGTGGGAAAAGGTTGTGCTTCTTCTGTCTTTCATTGTTTAATAATGGACTGGATTTTTTTCACCAGAGGCTCAATATTAGAAATATTTAATAAAATAAGAGGGAAAGAGCTTTATGTATTGCAAATAAGTTTAAATATGCAAACAACTGTAAAATGCACAAATCCAAAAATGAAGAAAATATTGGAAGACAGAATCATAGAAGTCCTTTGCTTTATGCATAGATCAGTGTTGTTAATCCTGTATGTACCCATAGTTACACTTCCCCCAGTTCATTCACAGTGTTTGACAAGCCCTATGTTCGTATCTGGTCCTTGTGCCAGACCAAGATATGTGTGCCAATAGCGTGTCAGATCCCAACCTGTATCTACCTGTCAGTTTGTCTTGATCCAGCCCCATGTGTTACCGTGGCTCTTGTACACTTGTAGTTACATTACTTTAATGTATACAAATTACATTTGACCTTTGTAATTTCAGTGTGTTTTGTTTCCTTTTGTTTCCTTCCTTCACCAATGCTTTGTGAGAATCCACATGCCCATTGGGATCATTACAAGCACTAATATTCTTAAATGTTTTGCTCTGTACCTGCAGGGAGACAATCAAAGTTCACACTGGTTTATCACCTCTGAAGTTGAAAGTGTATGAGAAACTCGATATCAGTTTTGGGAGAGTTTGTTTTCTTTCTCAACCGTCTCTGTTCTGAAGAGCACATGTGTCACAAACTCTGCCTTCACTCTTACACATGAGGAACATGAGGGTGGACTGGCACCTATTGATAGGGGTAGCTTCAATAACTTAAACTTCAATTTCTATGCACTAGTCATTTAATATTTCCTTTGCAGAAGCCATAGTTTTTCACCATATATTTCAAACTCTACAACACTAACTGTAACACTGTAACACTACCTTACCTGTATATCTACAGTATATGCCTTCGGCTGGTGAGTTATATATATATACCTGCATATTCCACATGTATAACTCACACATAATAGCGTGTCAATATATACTACATAACATTTCATTTTTACAAAACATTGTGCTAATTGTGTGTGTTGAATGTTTTGAAAGAGTTGTAACCAGAATAAATCTTAAAGTAATTCTTATGTCGATACCCACTAGCAATATGTTTTTACACTATACCACACCAGGTGTTTTGTGGTTTTCATGGTAAATTCCTTTTGACAGAGTCAGAGGCTGTCAGGAATGTAGTTAGCATTGTTAGTGTCTTTCCTGAAGCTGCAAAAAACATTGTATTTTTTGGGTAGAAAGAAAGATTCAAGGGAATATAACTTTTCTAAATGAGGGGAAAAACAATCTAAACACATTAAGTTTCAGTCTTGGGGAAAAAAAGTTTAGTTTGAGTTACATTTGGAAAATGAATGGAAAAAGATTATCTCATGTCACGAGAGCAGTAAAGAAGGGAGAAGAAGCTGTTGCTATGCACTTGACTGTTTCCTGGGAAACCATAGCCTCTTGACCTCTCATTTTGCTTACTGAAAAGGTATGTGGGATAGAAGTGGAAATATGGCTCCACTCATCAATAGTACTGCAGGATTTTGTTGTCTGGTGATCCAAGTTACAAAATTACTTTTATTATTCAGAGTTATCCAAGACTAAGAATGTATTTCAATTATAATTAGACTTGATAGGATTTAATTTTTTTGCTGCACATTTAATGTAAAGGGGTTGTTGATTTGATTGTTTAAAAGTATTAATCAATAAAATTAGAGCACTTAGAAATTTAACATTTTATTCAAATTCTAGAACAACTAACACAGATTTTCCGCATTGGTCAACTGGTAACAAAGCTTGTTGGAAGTGAAGGCTGGTCTCTGTGATGCAGACAGTGCAGATTCGAGCCTGAGGCATGTCACTAGTCCACTGTGACTGGGATTCCCAAGTAGGGGCTCACAGTTGGCTTAGCACCATGGGAGGTAGGGATGGGATTAGTCGTCCAGGGCTTTTAAGACTTCAAGTGAAAAGAGAGCCCTGCCACTGCCTGAGCACCTCCAGGCTTCTGGTGACTTCTGTGAAGGACACACTACTCCTGTTGGCGCTGAATCTCCTGTAAGCTGCTGCAGAGCTTGTAGCGAGTCAAAAGATGAATGGCTTGAATGGTGGGGTGAGTCAGAGGATCCAGGGTGCATTCCTTCATTCTCCTTTGACAGTTCCGGGGTCTCCACAGTGAGCCGAGATGCAAATTCCACACTTTACAGAAAATATAAGTGCTTGATAACCCGACACTTTTTTTTCAAAAGGCTGAAAGCATGCATCTGTCACTACATGACTGAATTGACTAGATGCAGCTTTGTTAGGCTAAATGCACAAGTGAGAGTTCCCACATAAAATAAACAGCTTACTAATTGACAGATATCACATTAAATAGTTCCCAATCTCTAGAGAAGACGAAGAGAGTAATAAGCATGCTTCAGAGACTGGGTATTATCCAATGTTTAAATCATTATATAAGTGTAATGTCTTCGATAAATGTATTAGCATTGCATTCAGATCTATTTGCAAATCAGTTTGTATTTAGGGATATAGATGCATTTGTTAGTGCTGCAAAGAGTCAGTGTTTTTTATTCTGTTGTTTTTTTGTGTCTACTGTTGGTATTTAATGTACTGGGATAGAAAGGCAAGTGGTTGATATGCCAGGTATTTCTTACATTGTTTACATACAGTATATGTAGTGCCTCCTGGATTTATTTACACCACAGGCAAAACTGGAGCAAATATTATGTGACTCAGTTGCTTCCTTAGAAAAAAGTAAGTGTTGTACTTTAATAATAATAGTGTTGCACAGAGCAAAACCATATTGTTAAAACTGATTTACAGAAAATAGGGAGATTTATAAATTCACAAGAACATTCTGATTTTTGGAAGCAGAAAGTTTCTAGAAATTATATCAAGTCTTCAAAGGTTTTTTTGTTTCCCAGGAGTATAAAAGCAGGTAACACATAAACGTTCAGTAGTAGAATGTGTGTTCTTGGTTAAGGCCAGAGGGCTCTACAAAAGACTGCAGACAAATGGCCACTAGCCTCCATAAGTTGTGAGACTCCTCAAAAAGCTAAATCTACCACATTGTACAGTAGTGTTCATTGTTAAGTAGTTTAGGCTACGGATACCAGACCTCAAGTTTCTGATTTAGACTCAAGAAGACCGTGATCCAAAGAATGAATCTAAATCAATAAAGAAGTGATTGATTACAAATAAAATAAATGATCTTGACAGGCCACCTCACTCTTCAGACTTCAGTCTATTTAAAATTTGAAGATTTCAAACATGTAAAACAATGGGTCTGAAGGACCTGGATTTCCACATTTAGTGTATTAGTGACAGTTGGATGTACATTGCAAAATCTCAGCATGCTTAATTGAAAACACTGTTGTTATTTAGCATTGCTGTATTTACTGCTGGGGAGACCCAAGACTGCAGTTTGGTTCCTCAGATTTACCTGTAGCAGATGCATGTAATTCACCTTTTTGTGGTTCTCAGCCAACTCTTAAAACAAAATAGTCTTGGAACACATGTCCAGCTGCACTGAGCTCTCCAGCAGTTCAGCATTTGCATTCACAACTTTCTAATGTCAAGATGCAGTACAGCCGATGGCTTGTGCATTAGTGCATTTCGGTACTGTGCTAAGCTACCCTGCCACCATGTTTAGAATGAGATTCATAATTCAATTATCGAGATATCCTGTGGAACGTGAAATCCTTTGTGTCACGGATTGTCACCTTGTGACATTCTTGCTTTTGCAAAAGTTGTTTGTACATTGACTTTGTAAAGCAGCATATCCCCGAGATGGGGGAAGGTGGGGAGCGGGGCTGTGGAAGGGTTGTATTTCACCTACGTATTTAGATTTATTTTCACATGCAGAATGCAGCCTAGAAGAAATTTAATGCCATATGTTGTTTACAGGAGACCAAATGTGAATACAATCTAATATTGTGTGACCATATTCTAATTTCAATATAATTTATACTCTGTAATCAATAAAGTTCATTTTTAGTTTTGTGTGGATTTTTGCCAACGTAGGTATTCCAGGCTTATCCAATAACCTTGTACAGTTCTGCACTGAACAGTTGTGTCATGTACAACTGGTATCTTTATTTTAACTAGAAAATGACATTGAATTAAATGTCAAAAATCCTCATCTGCATTGGTTTGAAATATAGCACGATTCCAAACACTATGCACAGAACTATGTCTGCTGGTGCCTGACCCTTTTCCACACATACTGTACCAGGGTTACTAAATTAATACAGCTAGAACATTTATGGCTGAGTTTTGTGTCTCCTCCAAAAGGTTTATGTAAATTTGTCTTGTGTATATGCTAACGTACTGTCTATAGGCTAAATAAGTACTTTGAGGGATGGCTGCCGTTCCTCTTGAATTTGTTTGTTTGGTATATTTACTGTACACTGAGGCAGGCAAACACTCAGGGATGTCCTGTTGGGCACTGAGCCAAGTTCACAACCAGGAAGCACTTGGAAGGAATATATCAAGAGTTACTGGAGGAATAAATGCATCGACCAGTTCGTGAATTTTATCCATTAGTCATTTAATTTGTATTTAAACACTTAAGAGGAATGCAGTGAATAAGCAGTAGTTTTGATTTTGTACGTCTCCTGCTCAGGAAACGGTACATCAAACATGATTCAGAAAACAATGAAGAATATTTTATAATGTAGCTGCTAATAGGAAGCTCTGCTCTGACATTTTTATCAATTTCCTGTCATCCAGGGGAAAATCTATGAAAAGGAATTTTGACATTATAGGTCATTTTAGTGGGGATTTTATCACACATTATTTCGGCATAACAGAATGGATTCCAGTAATCTGCACATTTTTAAATATACATGTAATATGCATATGTATATGTGTTTTTTTTATTTGAAATCAGATTTTTAAATTGTTACTAAAAAGCATTCTGCGAAATTTGACATACAGTATGTAGATTCTGGGCAACACAACAATTTCAATTTGCTTGCAAAGTTAGTGACTTGTTGAATTTTTCTTCATTCACTTACATTTACAAAATAGTAAATTAAATATGGATTACTGGTTATAATTGCACAAGTACATTTTTAGGGAAGCTGATTTATTTTGTAGATGTCTGTTGAAGAGAAGTAGTCACTCTGCTCTTAGTATCCCATTTCTCTATTACAAGCCGCTGATGTTATTTTCCTTATAATGTATTTAATGACTATCACAGAAATCATAAGTAAATTATAGTCTGATTATTTTTTGTAATTGCATGATAATTGGAAGATAAATTCTAATGCCATTAATACATGAAAATAGCTCCTGCCACAATCCTTCTCACTACACTACACTCTCACTAAGCTTTTCTAAAATATCTAACAAGTTTAGATTGCTGTTTTGTTTCTCTCATAATTTATAGCCTTATTGTTCTTACTTAAAACACATGCATGAATTATATAATTTTATCCTTTTATTCCATTCCATTAGCACACCATTTCCCTTTTCTCAAAGAAAAATGTATTTTTTTTTTACATTCAGTTTTTCATTTCCGTACAGTCCTGATTGATCTTGTGATCAACAACAGCAGATATTGAATTCTAGTTAACCTTAATGAATCATTATCAAGCTGTCATTGAGGCTCATTGGCTGTTACTCTTTTGTTTCAGTGCAAAAATCTATGTGTTTAGAATACAGATATTCAGAAATTTGACAATACTGGACTGTTCGATAGAATTCATTTGATTCAAATATTTTAATTAGTATTATTAATAATTGATAGTAGGAGAGAAGTGCCATACACAACTCATAGGTATGAAGACATTTAACTACTGCTTCAAAATTACAAATATGGCATTTAAAAGTGTTAGAGCTAATAGTATAAGGTTTTTATCAACTCTCTTTTATAAAATGTTTAATGTTTAATGTTTAATGTTCCTAAATCCAACTATATATTGTGTTGTGTTCATCAAGGGTGGACAGCACAGTTAATATTTGTTATTTTTGTTCCCCTGAATGTTAATTTTTTATCAAAACCCTGAAATGTTTTACATATTTAAAAAAAAGCTTACCATTGTTAGGCTTTGTTAAGACTGTAATGAAAAATACATATTTCATAGTCTTTTTGTCTTGCATAGATGACATATAAAAAACTTTGCATACAGAGAGAAGAAAATTTAATAAAAATGACCAACAGGCTAAATACACATTCTTCAGAAGACGTAGTGTCTGTTAATATGCAAGATTGAATGCGGTTTCTTCAGATGATTGGCCTTCATGCAAGTGGACTGCAGATGGACAAAGGAAAGAAGATACAAAGTGAACAGTTCGGATGCTTATGGTGATTGTTTTGAGATGTTGAACCATATAAAACACTTACAGATCAGTATGGTCAGTACAGGAGACTAGTGATCTAAGGGCTTCTTCTGCTTAACCTCTGTACTGCTCTTCTGCTATTCATTATTCGCTACAAACCACCACACACTAAGGGCTGTTGTGACCTATTGTGTATGTCATGCACTCTTTTTTGTATTTTAGGAAAACTGCTTGTTCAGTAGTGTCTTAAAATGTGTTTTTTTATCTCCAACACTGCCTAAACAAATTACGGGAACATCCTGGGTGATGTCTCCACTTGAATTAGTTCACTAGTCTTCTTAACAGTCGAGCAAAGAGAATATCTTTTGGCTTGTTGACCTTATTTTGAAGGAAAGTTTTCTTTTTATCACAAAGCCACTCTGTGCATAGGGAATGAAGTACTAGTGAAGTGTGTTTTGTTTTATTGGCTCATAATGCATGGCATGCAATGAGAGCTGTGGTATTATTTTATACGTTTCCTGTTTCAAACACGGATACACTGTATACATTCATCTAAATACATATGTAGTCTGTTGGTATGGAGAATGTAAAATAGAAAAATAAAAATCTCAATACTTTTGTAACAGAAACGCACTTACTCTAAGCCCATCAGATGTCTCCAGGTGAAATTACGCTACGCCAGATGGGACAGGTGATTTCACCTGCAGATTTTATGTGAAAATGCTCATAAAAAGAATTCAGAAATGTCGTGAAGTGATAACTTTCAGCCGTTCCATTACCTTGTGTGGGTTTTTGTCATGCGACTGAACTTCTGTTTGACATGACTTGAGAGCATAAGCTGTTTTTTCCATCTGTACTGAGACAGTGGTTTTGAGTACCTAAAGAAATTGTAGCAATAGACCATAAACGTGTTTGAAATATTATAATAATAAACTGTGATTTTGGATGTTGCCACCTACATAATACATTAGAATGTGGTATTTAAAAATATATTTTCAGTGTGGGTTTTCAGTGTGTTCTAGTTGAAAAGATGCGTGGTGCATTTTAAGGTTACCACACTTTTTACAAAGTATAGACAGTCTGTACAGTAAAAACTGTAAAATGACAGAATGACCAGAAAAAAAACAATGACACTAGTTGATTATACAACAAAATGACAAAATTATTTCAGCATTGGGGACAATACCAACTGCCAGTGACACAAGGGCTAAACATGTTGGCAGTTCCACTTTGGAGAATGAAGTCGATCCTCTGATTAATGTGTTTTTTAACGTAGCATTGTTTGGGATAAAAAAATAAAGAGTTGAAAAATGCATTGTGATTTATTAAGGTAGAAAGCAAAGGTTAACTCCCATTTAACAACCCAAACTTGATGTAGCACTGATACAGCCTGGTGGCAGAGGCAGTTATAGCTTGTGAGCTGCTTGGAACTGTTGAACATGGAGATGGGCTCTTGACACTGTCGGCTGGCCTGGGGCTGTCCGCTTTGTGTCTGCTTTAATTGAAAATTAATAGTTAGAGGGTTGCTATGGAAATGATACTATTGCTTGCAGACAGAACCCCCCTCCTTTTTTTTGCAAAGAGACACTAGTGGTATTGTTTGTCCTTGTTGACCTTGGAAGTCCAAAGCCCTGCAGAAAAAAGGACTAAATCACAGTTAAGAAACAGAAGTACATTTTTGCACAGGTTACACATAAATTGCCTGTAAAAACAGGGCACTTTTGGTAAGCTTTTTTTCTTGTTGTTTTAAATTACAGGTATGACAATAAAAAAAAAAACAATTGCATATACATAATTGTATTACAATTTTACATTTTAACTTAGAGGTTGACAACACTGAATTGCAGAGAAGCATATTGTCACAATGGAAACAGGCATGAACATTTCCTTGAGTGTCATGATGATAAACACTATGGTTTGTTTTTCCCAGAGAGCAGAAAGTCGTCTCATTGTTTTTGCAAGGTATGGAGCATAGAACAATATGTAAACTTGGGTTAAAATGGAAAAAGCAATTTTGGGATGCTAAAAGTTGAATAAAATGATTTGATTCAACATTTTTTTCTGCTTCTTAGTGACAGGTTTTACTAATTTTATTTGATATGTGAGGTAATATAGTAGCCCACTTGGGGAAAATCATAAACTGTTGTGTGATGAACTTTGTCATTTTACTAATGGGTGCCCCCATATGTTTTTCATTGTGAATGCTGTGAAGCTGAACAAAAGAAAATGTTTATATTCTTGCTCATTTTTGTGAATTGATTGCCTTTTTTTCCTGTCATAGTTGCTATAAGTAAGAGTGTTTCAGTCAGATTTTATTTCAGTGAGGTAAATGTTAGGAATTTTAGAAACACTGAAAACTTTTGCATAGTGACATGGGTTTTTGTATAGCCACTAGTTACTGATTTCAGAGGAGGTGAGGGAATTGAGTTGCCCCAGGGGTTGAAGGTGAAATGCAGAATTGCTGTAATTACTCACCTAAAATGTCTGCATTAGAAGCTATTAGAAGCAGTTATTTTAAGTACTTCTTTATGCAACTTCCCCTCCTCTTTTTACTATTTATATATGTTGCAAAGTAGAGGCAGATGTTACTCATCTGACCAACAAATAAGAATAAATGAGTGGCAGGACTTTGACATTACATATTGTAAAAATGATGTGATGTGTAGCTAAAACATGCTTCAATAGAAGTTGGAGATAATGTGCTGTTAAAAGCCTGCTTAATCGTGCCAGAACACAGCTTGGAGCTGCAAGCTCAAGTAGTGTTGCCATGAGTTTGTGCCTTTTTAAAAAAATAAAAATAAAGCTGTCGTGTGCTTTTGCTAAAACTCTTAGGGAAGGTGTAATTACTTCCTTAAAACATGCACATTTGTGTGAATGTACATGTACTCGTTTATCTGTGCGTTATATTTCTGTATACACACTACAACTTTTGTGATGTATTTATCCTTTTGTGGTTAGGAAGTTCCCTCCTTTTATTCTGATGGTGTCTACACAAACACAGCCAGGCTAGCCACAGTATTAAATCTTAGAACTCCATGTGGTGTTGTGAGCTGGTAGCAGATGGACTTTCTTTTGCATCTGCTGTGTACAGACTTGGCTTTGTACTCTTTTCCTGGGGGAGAGAAAGTCTTTCTTCTCTGCTAGTTGATTCCTGTTTTGTGAAGCAGCTAAGAAAAACATCTGTGGCAGGCAGAAAAATTGACAAAGGATTGACAAACACCATTAGCAGAAAATTTTCCATTTCATTGCAACTATGTATTGTTTACATTACTGTATATATCTTAATACATCATCCTCAGAATATGCTGGCAGAGAAACTGGAGTTCTGTGATTCTAATTAAGGTTAGTAATTGATGGTATCTAGTGTTCAAAAGACTGAAGCTCGATTAACATCTGTTGAGACAAATTGTCATTGTGAAGTGGTTTTGAAGTAAATTGAAGATTTTTTCCTCTCTTTGGTTTATCTGATTTGGAGGCTGTGAAATGCTTGCCTTTGGTTTTGCTTGTTTTCTTGTCAAATACTTCCTCTGTAGATTGCAGAGCTGTAGAGTTTCACCAGACCTACAGTATATTATTGCAAGCTTTCCCTAATAAGGGAAGCAGGACGCATATTTATCAGAGACTTGAAAGCTCACAGAAGGCTGAGAGATTTAGACTGGTGTTTTCCTGAGAAACTGAAGCACTTACTTTAGGAAGATTATGGTACGCATGCCGGTTCAGGCTTGAACCTTTGTCACCCCTCACGTTGCACACCAAAGACATACCCTAGTGATTAAATGCTGATTTTGTGTATGATTGTCCTTGGACGCCAAAACAATCAGAGAGCTGCTTGATTTGTTTTAATTACCAGCACAAAATGCCATCAGTCTGGGACGTGATCGGGCAGAGGTGCACTCACAGTAGTGTAAATACTGCTGTAAATAGTTGCTTGATAATGGCTTTGACAGTTAGCTAGCTTCTGAGTTTTTCCTTCTAATGCTGTTTTCTACCAGTGGCATTTTTTAAAGACACTTAACGCT
>NC_142619.1:37932500-37937500 GCF_059453375.1 Lepisosteus platostomus
GGAGTAAAGCACTGCTTAAAAAGTGACTGTTTTTAAAACGAGTGCAAGGCTAGTTTAATACTGTAATTGATATCCTTCAGAACTCTTCATAGGCTGTGTGAGCCTGTGAGGCTGTGAAAGAGAAAAAGGAGAGCATGGTGATGACCTTTGATGCACACATGCGTTTGAGTCACAATTTGTCTAAAAAATCCAGGCTTCTGGAAAAGTGGTGTAAATAACAATGAAGTGTAAATTGCTCTTGCTGAAGCTGGGCATTGTTTTAACATATTCAAATTGTTGTGCACAAGTTACACACTTTTATCCAAACCTTTCATTTTTTGGCATTTTGATTTATTAGGCAATCTAATGTATTAAGGATTTGAGCATACTTAGCATAGCACCTCTTTATTTTGTATGCATTGTACTCCATGTCAATGATGAATTAATTTCACTGGAGCACAGAAGTTGTGATTATTTAAAATAATACCCCATACTAACTTTTAAATCTTAGCCAAGTGAAAAAGAAGCAGACTGTAAAATGTAATTATAATTTTTAAACAATATGTGCATGTCAACTACCTGTGCTGCTGAGATTTGCTGTAATGAATAGAATTCGTGGATCACAGATTATCTGGTCATCATTCAAACTCAAGTTATTTTTTACACTGGAATAGATTTCTAAAATAGATTGCTATTTTACATGCAACATATAGCAATTTTAATGAGAAAGGAATTATTGGCTTTGAAAAAGAGTCGTACACATCCTACATATAGTCCTGTATATAAGCCAGCATCTGCAACTATCAAGATTTTGTTTTGTGGTAAGGGGTATTTCGTCTGAATCATTTTGAATATAAAAACGTGAGAGATGGAAATGCATGAATGTTAGATCAATTATTGTATTCACTGCCAGTATTTTGCAGTACAAGTGGAGGGAGGTTTGATAGATGAGTGTAAAACATCTTTACATCAAGCACTTTTCTTTTCATAACATTTTTGCTCAACAAGGGCTTAAAATCACATATCTGTTGTAAACAATCAGTACCTTGAATTTATTATAAAGATTAATTTTTAAGGTCTTCCATAGGGTGATCTAACTTTGCCTGACTGCTTAGAAGTGACAGCTTTGTAATGTAGAAGAGTCAAGAGAAAAAGTTTAATCAGTCCACACAGTGGGAAAGAAATAACAAACACAATTCTCAGGGAAAGTGTGTATATAATGCTAACAGAATGTAGGAGTTTTAAAAGATTTGCAAATATTTTGTGATATTTCACAAACAGATTGTAAAGGTAGTTGCCTGAGAGGCGCAATAATTTATTCTTTCCAACTTTAAAGATTAAGTATAAGGAAAGGATTACAGATGATACTACAGCTCCTTCTCCTTATATAATGAAGTAGTCTTGAAATATTAAATATTTGATAATCCAAGAATGTTGCACTGTAGTATTACACATCTACAGTTTTGAATAAACCCATGGAATAAATACAAAAGTACTATTGTGACTTTAACAAGGAGTCATGTACTAATTTATGTAATAAGTGGTTGGGCACGCGTTGTTCAAGATTATGGCTGCAAGAAATGGCATGAATTGCTGGGTGTGTTTAATACTGGATTATAGCAATTTGAAACATGTCAAACACATGGCTAACGCCTCATGTTTCACTCAATCTTGCGTAAACCTGAATAGCCACCATCCATTATACCCTTGGTAACAACACAATTCTGCAAGTAAATATTGTTACACTAAGTAACCTTTCAATCCAGATTGTTTAAGAAGAGAAACCACTATCTTGTGCAGTCAGCTACAGTGCTAGTATGGTGCTTCAAAAGAAACCTGAAGAAGAAGGCTTCCAAAGGACATGCATTTACTATAACAAATGTTCTGGATTTTCTTTGTCTCTATACATATTCTTTATTGGTTTCTTTCTACAGTTCTATATAGGTATTTTTCTGCAGAACAGAGAGTTATCTTAGAACCACTTTAATAAAATGCCATTTCTGTGTTTGGATTCGTTTCCAACAATTAGCTTGATACACATGCATTTTGTAAGACAGTAGGGGTCTTTTATAATTGATTTATACATTGGCAGATCCAAATGTTGCCTGTGAATAATTATAATACTTTCTTTGTGTTAAAAGATAAAAACAATCGAATCATATATCAGACATTTCTTGCCATTCTTATTAGTATTAAATAAAATAATATGGATTTTGTATATATTTTCATATGGGTCCTTGTTAAAAAAACAATAGTACTGCTTTTTGTGTGCTTTTTTATATAGTTCATTGCTTTCTTTTTGCTGGAACAAATCTTGCTATTTTATAGTTCTTGAAGTACAAAATGTATTATAAAAGGGATTTCCCTTTGTCAGGTGCAGCTTCTGGAAATGTACTACTGTATAAAAGAATAAAACACTGCAAGTAATGTTTTCTTCATTATAGCCACATATTGTATGTTTTCGTTCTCAATCTTCAGCCGTTTTTTTATTAAATATCAAATTCTAGTCCTGGTTGTGGTTGAAAAGTACAATCTCTTTCCACTCCTCCTCTGACCATAACTCTTTAGGTTTAGGTTAGTTCAGGTGTAAGGAATAGATTAACAGCCAAATAAGTTCAATTTTTATAGATGTTATTTTTCATTTTTGTGAGAGTAATAAAGCTAAATTGCCTCAAGTTGTAATTTGCAATTTTAAGTAGGTTTAAAAAATAGATTAACTTGTATTCACCTGTTAATAAAAGCCTTTCTTTTCTTCTTTTTTAAATATATCTTTTGAGTTTTCAGTGCACTCACTGTCGTTAAAAGACTGCATTAGAATTTTCATATAACTAGTAAAGGCAATCAGACCCTCTTTCTCTGAATATTTTAAACATTGTGCATGTAAAATTTATGCCTAATTTGAATACTTATTAGCTGCCTGATCCCAGCAAAGAGTACTAGCTTTGTTTTCTTCCTGTGAAATTCATCACTGGGTGTCACATTTTCCGTTTGTATTCTCTTTCTTAGCAAATGTTCAATAAAATGTTTAACAGGGAGTGTTTGTTCATAAACACATCTGGTACAGCAGTTGTTTACTGTAGCTTTAGCAGCTGTCACCCTTTATGTAACTTTGCTCTTGTTTGTTTTACTTAGATCCTGTTTATTCTTGCTCTGAACATCCTCACATTAGCAATCAGAAGTTTCTGCATGTCCCTAGAAAGCTTTAACTATTTTTTTTTAAACGTGTTTTAGGATTAGCAAATAATTTATGTTTTGCACTTACCTCAGATAAATACTTTTAAAAAATGGAATGGTCCGTGTCTGATCTGGATTAGATCATTTGATTATGTTCTAAGGTTATTTCCAAGAGGCCGCAGTCATGGTGTGCTTTAATTCAGGACTTGAAATAAATCACCGGGGCAAAGTAAGGGCCAAATGTATTTGTCCAGGCTAAGAAGAACAGTGTCTTTCATGGTACACATAATTGATAATGTTTAGTATGGTGTCAAGATAACCTACCTGGAATACAATGAAAAATATCAATCTTGGATGATGAAGGTATTTTGTTCTCCTAATTTCTGGACAAGATGTAACAAAATAAAGTTTTTTGAATTTATTTTTAATAGATCTGTCAACAATATGCAGACATGAATGAAAAACAAGCACAATACTTGAGGTTACAATATACGTATTTTACCCTGTGAGGGTATGTGGTGTTGAGTTGAGCCAGGAGAAGAGCCCTTTTTACATTGTGGGTGCAGAATATACTGTACTTTGAAATAGTGGTTTGTTAGGTCAGAATGGTTCTTTATTTATTGCGAGGATTTCAACTGATCTTGGCAGGACATCTCATTGCTATCCTGAAAGTACAGTGCATTTATGCAGTGAAAATGATAAAACATTTATTACAGTAGAGAAGGTAATATGCATAATTTATGCTGTTTTTAGCACAATCATTAGTGATATTCTTGATAGATTTTTATTTCCAGCTTTCATATCTAATACATGCCAGGAAAATTAATTTTATATCTTTCATTTATTTGCCTATGTTAAAATTGAGGTTTAAGTCATCTTCATCTGAACAGTTTGATTGCTGCTCATGCATGAGCTTAATTACTTCCCAGGAAGGACAGTATTAAATGTTTTAAATGTCACAAAAATAAATGAATATCAGTGGTTTGATTAAAAAACTAGCCAATATGTGACATTGGAGCTTTTTCTTAAAAAGCCTCCAAGGCAAATTTTATTTAGTCACAAAAAAGGGAGAAGCCCATTATATCATTTATCACTAGGTGATACCATATGATTTGTAACTCCCTTACAAAATTTTAATTTTGCATGATTAGCTGTGCATCATTAAACAACTCCTTTTGCATAAGACATGCTGTAAAATTCTGACAGAATCAAGATAGTGAATATTTTAAGTAAGGCTGTATACCTAGCTATGGTTGTCAAAACCAGATAACATATGAGGAAATAGATGTGTATGTGCACAACCATGCCTTTCCCTTAAATTGTTTTACAGATAGCCAAACCTTAAAACACATAAACCCCCGTCCATAAAAGCCGTTTGCTTAAAGCCTAATGCATGACTTATTTTGGTTGTTAAATTCTGACCACATTTAGAGATTGCTCACAAAACACATTTGTTTTTATAGCTTCATTTATTCAAAGAGTGAAAAATGCTTTTTGCATCAACTCTTCCCCGCCATGCTTTAATTTGCAGAAAGGGACCACCTTATTATTGAAAGTGTAAAGGTATAACAAGAGCATTAATTGATGCCTCTTAATCACTTTTAGGTATTAAGTCATGATGCAGGAATCCGCGACAGAGACAATAAGCAACAGTTCAATGAATCAAAATGGAATGAGCACTCTAAGCAGCCAATTAGATGCTGGCAGTAGAGATGGAAGATCAAGTGGTGACACAAGCAGTGAAGTAAGCACAGTTGAACTGCTGCATCTGCAACAACAGCAGGTAAGTTGTGTTTTCCTTAGAATTAGTATGTGATTTCAAGTACACAATAACAAAACAGTATTGA
>NC_142619.1:37942500-37955000 GCF_059453375.1 Lepisosteus platostomus
GAACAGTTAACATTTTTCATTTTCTCTAGCTGTTCCCTGCAGTATAGTACATTTGGCTTGACATATAGAGTTGTCGTCTACTCCATGATGACACTAAAGATATATGATATGAATGACAGTGTAGCTGATGTACATTCCTATCCCCAGACAAAACAGATGGTATTATTCTATTATCTTCCACAGTGGTTTTACCATAGTGTGTCCATCTGTGTTAAGACACATTACATGGCTTCATGGAATTTACAGTGCAGTCCTTCGGTAACTCCATTTCACTGTTTGGTCTCTGGAGATTTAACAAAATGTCAAGCTGTAGCTTGAAAGAGAAAAGTGAAATCTGCTGGAAACAAACACTTATGACCATTTCATGCCTGAATTCCCTTGCTTTGTTGTGAAGAAGGCAGGTGCAGCTTGGGAGCACTACAGGTGAAAACATACCCCTCAATGGATAAAATCTGGGCACAGATGTACTGTATGTCACATTTATAAAATGTTAACACCCCACCTATGTGACGATCTTTAATCCTGCTGTAGTGGAGTGTACCGCTGGGTGTGAGCTTCAGTTGTGCATCTACTTTTCCTTTAGTATGTAATAGAAAAATGTGAAGTGAGCATACCATGATCTTTGTTAGACTATATACTCAGAAATGTGTAGGAACCAGAATAATAACTCTGTAGATGGTTCTGCTTTCTATTGTTGTGGCATAGAACTAATTAATACTTAAATACTTAAATACCCATAAATCGTAGTCTCCTGATAAAAAACACCACAACTGTCATCAGCATTTCGTACAGGGCACATACGTACATTTTGGTCATGTTAAATGTGTAAAAGTTTTGTCTGTCTTTATCTGTGAAATTGAAGGGATCACTATTTTTAATCTCACATCCAGTTTCTTTAAGTTGACTTCGTAATAGGAGACAGCTCAGTTTGAGATACTAGTATCCTTGTTCCCTTTGTCTTGTAAGTTTTCCATTTTGGGATATAGATTTATATAACCTTTGCCTTTGAGATTTCCCTGCAGTAATAAATACATCATGAAAATCCTTCAAAATGATGAAACTGCAAAATACATTATGGACATCTAATGAGGTGTCATACATAAGTGGTAAATAGAGTGTTTTTGTCCAGCTTCTTTAAATTATCTTTTTTTATTAGGTGGTTAACCATTTTGAGTAATTACACTACTCGGGGTGAGACACAGTCATGCATTGGCAAATATGTAAAATGTAGTATTTTAAAGGTGTAGCGAGCATAGGTTTGGTGTTTCCCCTGTATTCCATAGGTTTGTAGGCTATAATTTTGGATAAAGTAAAATATTTATCTTCTTTTTGTTTGTTTTGTAAAGCTATATGAAGATACAAGCTTTAGTGTGCGTTACGAGGTTAAATGTTGTAATTGGGAGCACTTCTGACATGAGTACAAATTGGTCCTAAAATACAGTACAGCACAGGATCAATGCCAGCTTCACAACTCATTTCCTTTTATGCCTGCTAAATCTACTACAGTCCTTACTGACTGCTCAGGGTAAATGGATAGTGAACTAATATGCAGATGGACTAAAAAGTGTTTTAATACCTTTGCATTTAGATGGTTAATGCTCATGTTGCCATTTACAGAAAGACATTATTTTATTTGGCATATAGTTGTAAATATATGTGCTGTGTCCAAGGACAAAAAACATCTTCTCATTTCATTCTAATCCTGACATAATGGTGATATCTTTGAATGCATGTTAGGAGAATAGGATTGGCCCTTCCTACAGTATGTTGAAGGTTGCTGTTGTTCTTCCTTTAAAATGCTTTTAAAAAGTGTTATCCCACAGCATTTACTAAGGGTGCACAAGACTTGAGAAGAACTTATGGACTTTACTTCCAGCTCTTGTGTTATTAATCTCTCTGAAGGCCACCTCCACCATTGCCTGTTTCTGTCCCAGTGTGCTGACTTGCTCCCACAAACAGTCTATCTTTGCGAGTTTAAAAATTAAGGAAAGAATGCTTCCTGTATTCTTCACTTGGTGTGATTCGGAGGCTGCTTTACAAAATGTTGAATTGCTTAAAGACAATATTTGGAAATTGAACTGGGCATGATCGTCCAAGTGTTTTATTGTAGTTTAGAGTGTTTGATCATCTTCCATCATCAGGAGTTATTTTTACCAGTTAATTGTTTCATCATATTTCACTGGCTTCCAAGAGGATTGTCAGTAGTTTTTCTATGGAATATGTAAAATAATCAAATCCAATTTTTGCCACTGATTAAATCAGTATCATCAGCAAAACGAAATGGACGATTATGTTGAAGATGATTGCCCCTTATTTACTTTGGTGTGTTTCCTTTTGAATTACAAACTTGTTTACCTCCTGTTTGGCAGTTTAGTTTTTAAAAACCTGTGAACAAAAACTGTGAATAGTGTAGGATATTGTGAGGATCCAGTATCGATTTTCATGCTTAATTTTTGTTCCTCAAAAAAAGGTTGTGTATATGCATATGATCATAGTCTTAAGCTGACAACTAAGAGGCAGGATCTGCTAGAAGGCAGCTTTGGAGTGTTGTGCATTTAACAAGCATGTCTTGTATTTCAGTTTCTCTCTGCTTTTTAAATGACTAGTAACAAATCAGGAACCCAAATACTTGCCTAAGGTTAAGTTTTTTTCTTCCATAGTATTAAAATAAGTTATATCTGTTTTAAGAGGCAACTGGCAATACTGTGTTTCTACTGTCCTTTGGCAATGCTTTTATTAATCTTAGAAAATGGCAGGTGTCAGGAAGGGGCCTCTTGCGATGCACATTCAGAAAACCTAAGGTCAAAAGGTGATATTGCTGCAGTGTGTTAGGCAATATCCTCATCTCTTGTGGAATTTGCCTTGTTTGAAGTGCGTCCAAAGCTAGACTTTTGCTTTAACATGTATCAATCAAATGATATGCTTGGGAATAGGCTCAAAATATCTTAGCAGTACTATGCATTTTAACAGTACATTCTGAATCCTCTTTTCCTAACTATTAGGCTAATAATAATAATAAAAAATGTTATTTCATAGTACTAGTATTGTGGATATTTCTTCATGTCTTGATATAGCCGGAATTTAAAATGAAAAATTCATGGTAAATTTTAATTACAATTTTTTAGTGATATTTAAACATAGGCTATGATTTACAAATGCCCTATTAATGTAGGGTTATGCAGTGTCAATGTCTTTCTTCAGAAGTTAATGCTTGACATTATATAATGTTTTTGTGGACCTGCGTAGTTTGTTTGATCTACACAGTACATGTTTAGTTGCATTCCATCTAATAAACAGATAATATGAGCTCTCCAGTATTATTTATTACATGGAAAGTTAAACTGCATTACACACTAAAGTACTATAATAAGTTAAACATGCTCTTGATACATTCATTTGTTGCACGATTATGCATTCCTATCAGCATAGGTATCAGCTTATTTGTCATAGTGAGTTATTCTAAACTAGTGTATAAGTAGTAATTTAAGGTTCTCTTAGGGCTCACTTGTTTCGCTGTCACCCTCTATGGTGATAGCTCTGTGTTACCCAGGTAAAGAATGAATTGATTATAAAGGATATATAGTTCTTGAAGCCTCATCATTCCTTCTGCAGTTTTCATGTAACATTAGACTTCTGGTCAAAATGGCAGCAGGGGACCCATTTTTCAAGACTGAGAAGCTAATGGCAGTAGCGTATGTTGCCTGCAGTTTGGGGGTATTTGATTCTACTGACAGGTGTAATTATTTTATGAGACAGATTGGAAGCCATAAAGATATCTGACTCCAATGTTTCAACCCCAGTTTGTTTAGTTATCTTTTTCACAAAGCCTGGGAGAGCGTTTCATGAAAAAAGATAATGATTATATCCAGCTATGACTTGAAACTTTCAGTATGTTTTATCAATAATGGTAATGATCGTGGATTTATCAATGTGTGTGTTGGTTTTTTGAGTAGGTAAGTATTTTTAGATTTTTCTTCAGTGCAAAATAAGGAAATGGCACATCAAGACATCCTTGTCAAGTGTAATTAATTTAAGTGAAATAGAATTTGCAGTATCAAAAACATTTTCTAAAAACAAATGTCCCATATACAGATCCCAACTTTTATTTGTTGCGGTCCATCTTTTTACAAGAAAATGTGAAGGTGTTAAGTGGAGGTTCCTTCTTGGAGAGCTTTATTTAGACTATTTTCAATGGTTGGCAGTGATCTATCAGCCACATACTGTAGTGGTAAGTAGTTGTCTTTTTTATTTTATGTAGATCGTGAAAAAATATTAATGATCGCCCCCTTAAAAAAAGTATTATTAAAATGGACCTGCAGTAATTTCTGTTGCAATCACTTAGTTTTTTTATTTTTATATTTTAGTGTGACAGACGACAGTGCCAAACGAAACGTTATGTAACCCTAGACTTTCCTAGACTTGAAGACATTTATTAGAATTAACAGAATTTGCTTTAAGGCAGTCTTAAGTTGATGTGTTTTGACAGCAGTTTTAAGATCAGAACCATACCCTCTTTTCAGTTACATACATTTGTGTAAAGATGTATTTACACATAGCTGCTTTTTTTAAATCATTATTTCCATATGCTCCTTATGTTCCCCAACTTTCAGGAGCAAAAGAGCAATTAACTGTGTCTTTTTAGATATCTGCATCATATATAAAATATTATCTTCTGTAAAATATTCTTGACCTAATTAGCATCAGAACCTTTGTAAACTGTATTGGATTTAACTTTTTTTTATTTGGTGACGATTTGACACACAGCTCAGGGTTATTGAGCTGGTCTCTAGCCGCTGCAAGAAAGAAATGAGGACGTGTTGGAGATTGGGGCCAATCTTAGCTGAATTAAAGCAGTTTATCGAAGGTACTTACCAAAGCTTTTTGTTTAAAATTGTGCATGCCCTAGTGCTGTCACACTGACATCTCACATTTCTTTGCCAAATGCATTTTCTTTTTGGATTAGTTTGTTTATGCTTAGTTTGTGCATTCTGGCTTTTAAAAAGATCACTAATCGTGACGGCACCCCCTGGCCTTTGTTCCTCTAATTCCTGTGTGCAACAATAAGAGCAAGGGGCAGGGGTGAAAGAAGGGCCTCTCTGTTATTGGGAATGGGATCTGCGTGGCTGGCTAAAAAAATGGAAGAACACATTTTTCACCAATATAAACAAGCCTCATAAATGCGTGTGAACTGAGAAGATTATCTTGTACAGGATAAATAGCTAAAGTGGAGGGTGGAAGTGTTATTGAGATAGATCTACTGTCTGCAATACTAAAGTTTTTATTGGACTGGCTTGCAGTTGAATTATATTTTGAGGTGTCTTGCCAGATAAGCTCTAAAAAAGGCAATGCAAGTGTTTGCTGCTATGGTGCACATGTTCTCAACGTGGACGTTAGTAGGGGCTCACCCTCTTGAGCAGAGTTGTAACAGGGAGAGTAGGGGATGGGCCTGAGGTCCCTGCATGTGAAGCCTGCTTGATTGAATACATTCCTCCCATTTTTCCAGTCATAGTACAAGAGATGCATCTGCAACTAAGCCCACTCTGCACTGACGTGTAGTGAATGAGTCTTGTCCCATTAAATCTGAATTTGGCCTGCCCACTGTGTAAGTACCACTAAAGACCTCTCCTGTAAAAGGCTCATTATTTAGTTTGTGGTTACACCAGTAAAAAGACAATATTCTGATTATTTTTAATTCATAAGCAAAAGTTTGTTAAAATAGGTGAGTTAATCCTTTTAGTTAGTGGTGGTATTTAAAATACCTTTCTTGTCTGAATTTAAATGATTCCTGTATTCCTGGATCTATTTTATTAACATTCCAGAATTCATTTGCATCTGTGTTATCAAAATTATTCAGTTATTAATTCTGTTAAATACTTTGAATTATTTGTATGTATTTAGAGAGTTTAGCAGACTTACAGAAGCAGTATGGGACCCACTGATGATCAAAGCGGCATCTCTTCTTTTGAAGGGGATGGTACCTCTTAACTTTTAGAGAGACATGCTAGATATACTTTCTGTGTATGTACTCACTTTTTGCTTTTTAGCAAAATTACAACATTATTTTATATTTGTATTAATAACCGGTTATTGTTTGAAAGATTTCAGAAAAAATTCTAACCATTTAAAGTTGCATAGACACGATATGACAGTACTTGTGTAAACAGCTTTAAGGTTTTTACTTTGAAGATAGTCCTGATTTGTCAGATTCCAACAGCTACATGTTATAAAGTATGATTTTGTGTACTGCTGTGTTGTTCCACTATTGTGACCTATACATTATTAAAGATAAATGAGGGATCTCCATTGTCACTGTCTTAACCAGTTCTCTGTTGACTTGATCAGTAGTAGTACATGCTATTGTATTCTTAGACACTTGCTGTTTTACACTAGATGCATGCCTTATCGCAGTTCTGGCAAAACATGAAATACATTTTAAATATATCTTCTTGAACTTGATTGTCATTAACCTCAGTGTCTGCAAGGTACAGTTCGAAGAGACTAGTAATGTCAGTTCGGAGCTGTGCACTCATGTCTGAAACCTGCATCAAGAGCTTGTGTGCTTATATAAAACTGGCTATAACTATACTGCTAACTGAAAGGTTCTGTGTGCTTTGGTGAAACAAGATAATGTTCTTGGAAGACATCATATTAAGTAGAAAAGCTTAGGAATTAATACCTTTTCGAATCTTCATACTCCATACTTCATACTCCATTTTTTTTGTTTTTAAGATTGCTGTTAGTTCACACTAAACTGCCAACTAAATGATAGTTTTTTATAATTATGATTATAATTGTTATAATTAGTTTTCTTGAGGAATACAATTCTTCTGAGTATGGGATATGCATAAAACTTTCTTTGAGCCCTCTGGGAATGTCTGATTTTACTTTTTGTGTGATTGTTAAATGAAGGCGTCTTTCATCTCTTAGTTTTGTAGGCATTATTTACAAAATTAATTAGGATGGTAACATAATGTGGATCTAATATGTTGGTCTGTAAACTTGGAAGGCAGCTTTATAAGTGCCTATTTTGGTCTTTATCAGAATGTGTCCCAGTAATCACTGAAATTATACAATTAAACAGAAGTACTTACTAGGAAAACAAAACAATTTTGGAAAAACACTGTTGCTAACTGATATCAAACTCTTCATAAACATGTGAATTAATATATACTTTCAACCAGCTGTGATTTTCATATCCTAATTAATGGAATTTTTTTACTGGTTAGAGCCTAGAAAATCAACCTAGAGTAGCACACACATTTCTTACAGAATGTAGCTTGTTTTGTTGGAGGCAGAAGGAATTTACCCATTGCCTGCTGCTTTAAAAAAAAACAGATTAAATACAGAACAGTCTACAGCTGTCTGCTTGTTGGAGCTTCAACAAACCTAGTAAATAAGCTGATCTCACTCCTAAATACACAAGAGGGTTTTTGAAGACCTGATGTCACTTAACTTGGTTGAGTCTTTGATTAAGGGTTTTTGACACTCTCAGTGCTTTTAGCTCATTCAGTGATCGGACTGAAGACACATTCTTGTTCTATTTCCACTTCTGTCATTTCAGTTCAATGTCTTTATCTGTCTTCATATCTCTGAACATCAGGGCCCAGGAAGGAAAGACCACCAGCTGGGCATATCATGTTTGAAGTGCAGAGCCCTGCCTCCTGCACCTTGAAGAATAGCCCAAGTGCTATGCTTGGAGTATGTTGGGGCATTTTTACTCTAGCTTAATATTTTATTTTTAAATAACATTGTCAGGGACCATCTTTTAATTATGTATGGTTTGGTATTTTGCAGTCTTTGTTTAATTTCTTAAAATATATTTTTATATTTATGCTTTATATTTTATTGCTTTTGGAATTACAGATATTGGATTACATTGGACTCGGATGTAGCTTCAGAAAAAATCAAATACTACCAAAGTGCCCTTGAAGAAAACAATGGTCATACTAATATGAGGAGGCAGTAAAAATATGTTTGTCTTAAACAGGAATAAGAAGAATTTTTAAACCTCAAATGTCAGTCTGGTTGATTTGTATTTTATATTTGCTGTGTAACACCTATTACTGTGTAGCAGTAATAGTAATACAAAGAATGTCTAAGGAACAGAACACAAAGATGTTAGTTCATATTTACAGTCTATTTATTGTTTCGTTTTAACAGATAAAAGTATCAGTTTGTGATTAGGGTAATATATAATTACTTTTTCATGTAGACTTTAATCTGAATTAAAGATTACAGTGTTCTGGGAGCAGTATAATTGTGCTGTCCTTTTCTAAATTGCATGAGAGTGATCATGCTTTTGGCACATTTATCAAAGCCTTACCCTTTTATAAAAGAAAATGCAAAATGCCGCTTCTCAGATGGGCCAACTAAGTGAGCAGCACAGTGATAAATTTTCTTGTTAGGAGAAATTACATCCACTAACTTGAGCTACTTCAGCATGAAATTGAAAAAGAAGCATTTCTACTGAATTTACATTCTTGATTCAATGAGAGATGTAGATTAGCCCTTGGGAAAGAAAAAATGTAACTAAAGGGCTATGACTCTTTTCACGCTGAGCTATTATTAAAATACTATACAGCATTATGGTAGAATGATTTTGTTTATGAAACCTGACTCTGGTCAGTCAGCCTTACATTTTTATGCAAAAGAAAAAATACACATTTGACTTTTTTGAGGTGCACCTTCTAGTTCTTTAACGTCTTTATCAGCAGCGCTCTGCATCTCTCATTTCTCACCTAAGCCATGCACAGCTCTTCTTAATCAAATTCACTGGGATAGTGTTGCGGTTCACTAGCCTCAGGAGCTGCTTTTTGCCTTAAATAAATTGCAGAAAAAATGTTGATTGATAGATGCTGCACGTCAGAGGAGAAGATAACTGTATCTTCTATAGCTTACTAAAAGGTCATGCACATAGTATAATTGGAATACTTGCAGACAACTTAGAGATAAAGTGGATCATGCCTGGCTATGCAGCCTCATAAGCAGTGAAACATAGACTAAGATACATTGTTCCTACAGTAACAAATGTAGTATCTATTAACACCCTCTGATCTTTGGTGAAGCTGAGCATTCCAGGTGTTTGGTTAAAAGATCCATCACCACTGTGGATGGACAGCAGATACAGAAGAATGTAATAGTGCAGGAAAATGATGGTAGCAGAAGGTCCAGTTTTCAACTTGCTTTTGGTTACCTACTATATTACTTTCTGTTGGTCAGATATACAAACAATATCATTTTTGCTGTATTATTGTTTGCTGGCTTAGTCTGGTTTTTTTTTGCTCCCAAACCAATAATGCTGGTGGATCCAAGTTCCGTAGTTGGTTTGAAGAAATTTAAGTAGTTATTGCTTTGTGAAATCTGTCTCTTCTATGTCTCTGTCTGTTAAGATGTTTCGTCTTAAATATAACCGTCTTATGTGCCTGGCGTTGGAAAACAAATGAATCAAAGTAACAGAATAAAAAAACAATATGTTTTTTTAACGGTGTGCATTTCATTGCTGCTGAGTGCCTTTGGGCAATTAAGGTTGGGGGAAATCAGTAATTCCTAAATCTCATGGTGGCATTTTATTGAACATGTGTGTAATTCTATAACCACAGACCCAAGCCTTCAAGACACAGACATACACTATTGACCTACTGTTATTGCATCCAGTGTGTGGTATAGATAAAATATGCACCTAAGAATTGATTATCTAATTGCTGCCTTCCAGAGGTGCAGAAGGGCAAGACTAGGGTCTTTCTCTTTCTTAGGCTGTTAACTTCTGTGTTCCAGGGGAACGCAGTGTAGTTCATAGCCGTAGCATTGCCATATATGAAGGGACTTTGATGCTGTCATACATATTGGAACTGTTTGACACAAGATGTTGAATTCTATCAATGGCATGTGTTCTGTAGTACAGGGAAATGAATGTGCACAACAAATAATTTGTAATTTATTATGAAATTGATTGCATTAAAAGGAAATAACTGCATCAAAACAGGAGTGCAAAGCCATACGAACACTTTTTTAGCCTCACATTTATAAGATCATAAAGTTCATTTGGAAAAATACATTTTGTCACGTGTTCTGATTTGCCTATATCCATAAAGTTAACAATCGGCGTTGATTCATTTTTGAACATGTTTTTAAATTAAGATGAGTCATCATTAAAGTGATTATGCACAGCCATGTTTCTGCTTCAGAAGTGTTTGGTTTAAATTGCTTCACTACTGCAGATCCAAGTTTGCCTTAATGTGTTCAGTGCTGCAGCTGCTGACTGTATTACTACCCACCTACTGGCAGATGCAGATCCTGGTGTGTACTGTATTCTAGGCAGTTTATAGGCTCTCAGAAAAGTTCAGAATCATAGTGCTTCTGGGCTTCATCTTTCACTTGTCTCTGTATGTGAAGTCTCATTGCTGTATGTCTGGGTAGATCTCAGTTATGTAATGTTTACATATATTGTTTGTATGTTTTTTAAGTTACTCTCTCTAAAACATAGCTTCTTTGATGCACGATGCACGATGTATCGGAGGCGGATATATTATTCTCAGATAAATAGGAAAATATCATTATTATTATCATTCTGATATTGGAATTACAGCCGATAATCCCGACCGATAATACAACGCCCTATTTTTGTTTGCGCAGCTAGTTTGTTTTATGTGCGTACACTGACGCACTAGACTGGGTACAGTACAGTTGTCGCAGAGTGAAAATGTCGGCGATGTGGAACTTTTTCACCATTTCAGCAGAGGACAACAGAATTGCAATTTGCAACAAATGTTCAGATGAAGTACAGCGAGGAGGAAGAGTTTCAGTACCACTAATCTAGTCATTTGAAAACTCATCATTCCAATGATTTATTTAAAGAATATGAGGCAGCTAGCATGAGCATGAAAACAAAAACAGTAGCAAGTGCAGTGATGCCTATCAAACAGGAGTTTATGGCACTTGATGACCAACCCTTCTCAACTGTGGAGGATCGAGGATTCTGTCAACTAATTGAGCATTTGGAACCCCATTATACTCTCCCAAGCTGCTGCTACTTTTCTGATGTTCCCTTGCCTGCTCTGTATGATGTTGTCGCCACACACATACACCACCTGATCAAAGAATCAACGTCAGAGACATTAGCTTCGCAACAGACATATGGACTTATGACCTTAGTACGATGAGTATGCTAAGCTTTAAAGAGTTTTAGCTTTCTTACCCTCATACTCATCAACTGTGGATTATAGTGTGAACTTGTTTTAAAATGCAAAAAAGTCTAATTATCGGTTATTGGTATCTGTATTGGCCACAACAAGTTGTTAATTTTCAGTTATTGTTATCGGCACTGAAATTCCATATTGGTGCATCCCTACAACTAAGTACTATAATGTCGTTTTATTAAACTGTGGTAACAATAAGGTTATGTACACGGGTCCGAATTGGTAATCTTCAACTGCCTCGTATGCAATCCATAGAAGTGTGCCACCTGTGCAACATAATTCAAGGTCTGTTTAAAGACCGCTGGCCTTGCTGCAAGTTAGGTATATTTTTAAGGGACCAAAAACATAAAGTTCAAATGTTGATATACAAAATTTGGCCAAGTGAATTTCCCGTTTTTTATACCCAGTAAGATGCAGAGCTGAGTGTTTGTGCTGGTGCAAAGAGCATGGCTCAATTGAAATACGTTACTGAAGGAACTTAGAAGAGAAGCTCTGGGACTGATAGATAATCAGTTTTTGAATCTGCATGAAAAGAAAGTCTGTCCAAAAAAACTTCTAGTAAAGTGTTAAATAATGTGTTGTACATTTTTGTACGGAACATCAGAATAGATAGTTGGGTAGGAAATGTTTATTTTTAGTTTAAAAATTGTTGGAAGTATTATATACCTGTTGTCAGAGACAGTAATCTCTTGTCTCGCGTACTTTTCTTGGGGAAATCTAACATTATTAATATCTAACAAGTATTTCTCCCTACTGTTTCTTGTAAGACACTTACACTATGAGGTAATGAACAGAGAGGTTTTTACGGGTTTCTTGGCATTGCTTTGAGTCTTGCACAGTATTCACTGCCTGGTGTTCAGTGTCTTTGTTGTGTACAAATAAGCTGCCTGACCACTGGATTCTACAGTGAAGAAGTAACTGTTCAAACAATCAAATCAAAAAACAATTGCCCATTCACGTTTCAGTTTAATTAGGAGGCGTGATGCAGGAGACTTCTGAAGGGCACCTTGTTTGCCTGCTGTGAGCCACTTGTTTACTGGCTCTAATTTCTTGAATTACTGATGAGTTCACCGAGATTGAGATTTTTGCAAAAGAGTGGGTGCCATTAATTGGATTGATTTAGCCCAGAGTCGTTTGCCGATTGAAGCTGCTTTGTGAATATTTGAACCCAGAGAACAAAACAACTTTCTTTCGCCACGGGTTTTTGCTTCACCAGGTTTCTTTACCGGGTTGTTATCGGACCTTGGTTACTTCATTCCCTCCCACAGCTGCCAAACTGTCAAACTATCCTTCATGCTGTATAAC
>NC_142619.1:37957500-37980000 GCF_059453375.1 Lepisosteus platostomus
ATGCCTTGTTGTGTAGCATATGACTCACATCAGTTGATAAAGTGTTGTTTTTTTTTTTGTCTCTCTGCCGCTGAGATAAGCTTGTGTCTGACACGTCTGGCCTGTCAACAGCATTGGAACTGTTCCAGCTGACAAGTTCTTGTTTAACAGCAGTGTGTGCAAGATATTGTGGCAGGCTTGCACATCAGGGGTATGGCACTGTAATTTTACAACAGTAGACATGTATAGATGTGTGTAGACCTGACTTCTTTGGTTTCCTCACCCTTTTCATGTAAAATGAATCACTTCATACCATATTGCATTTTGCTAGTTCACTGCTTTAATCTCCTTTTTGTGGGTAATTGTGATTGGAGAAAATGTATTTATCCTGTTCAGTTAAAATCTTAGATTTGTAGGTGTTGTTTGGTAAATTGATGTTTTATATGATGTGCAGTACATAATAACATAATGTTATTCATTATATATAGAAGTTTAATAATATTTAGTAATATTATAGGTGGTAGGATTAGTCCAGCTTTTAGGCATTATAAATATTCAGAATATACATTTATATTTATAAAAGCATTGCTATACCTAGTTTATAACCATACACACAAAGCTTTTGCTTTGTTTCAGTGTCTCCATTTCATGGATAGCTATGTTCTTATTTATAAAAATACTGTGGATGTTTTGTACAACTGACATCATATCAATCTTTTGTGGCAAGGATACCTGGGGGTACTTGGCGTGCAGTGAGGTATAGGGTTTGCTGTTTAGTCCGAACCGACAAAGAGAAATAAGAGGATTCTTCCTTTCACCATAATATAATTTATACTGAACGATAAATGAAGGAAAGACCACCTCTAAGTGTGTTGCATGCTTGTTTTATCGCCTTGGAATGTCTTAAAAAGTTGGTTCATTTAGTATCTTTACAGTATATAAGGTGGAGAAAGCGGATAGTTGGCATATTGCTTGCTTTCTGTCTTTCTCTCTCCAGTGAGCTGTGCACTGCTATTAATGTAAACGGGGAGTGCCTGTGTAAACATTCTTGTTTCTCCCCATTTCACATAATAGTTGCTTGTATCATATTTCTTCTGACCTCGCTATCTGAAACCAATTACAGAAGATCCATTTGGGCTGAATCTATTTTCATAAGAAGGCTGAGCTGCAGTGTTTTTCTCAGCGATGAATATCAACATCAAATATGCTTCTGAGTGCCTTGTTATTTATGTTACACAGAGATATTTTGTAGCTCTCAAGAATGTGTCATACTGTGCTGTTTACACATTGCAGATATCAATGGGTGGAGATGTATTTTGTTCCTTTTTGGGGATGCAAATCAAGACAGGTTAAATAGCTATTTCTGTTATTCATTACAACAAAGTTCTAATAAAGTTTGACTTTTGTTGTTGTGTCAGATATGTAGGTGTCTGTATGGCCACTCCAAGGCAACCATTCTTAAAGGCAATTGGTGCTTAACTGCTTAAATACCGAATTTACCTTGAATTGTTCAAGATAATGGCAAACATAAAATCCAATATAATAACATACTCAATTTTGCAACTGTGCTTAGTTTTTTCAACATTTCAGTAAATGCTCGTGTTAACCATTTCAAGCTTAAATCGTTAAAAATAGAAATAGCAGAACATTTCAAGTAATTTTTGTACATTTCATAGAGAATGTTCAATTTTTTATGAAATTACATTTTTTAAAGGAAGAAATGTTAAAAAAAATAAGATTGATTTCATACGGCATTCATGAGTTGTTAGTGAACAAAAGAACAGTTACAAATGAGACCATTCAGCCCATCTAGTTCATTTAGTAGTTATTAGCTAATTAATATATTTCATCTCCCCATTTCTAGATGGAACGCCAGGTTATTGTCTTCAAAAACATGGCTGCTTAGCTTCCTCCATATTCCCACGACACATTTAGATAGATTTAAGAATAAAAAAGATTCTATGTAAACAGTTTTCTTTCTCTTTTAGCCATCCCATTTGTTTTTGTAGTGCTTGAAAGAGTTGTTACACTGTATTCTGTCTCAAGATACTTTTCTGCAGTGCACTGTAACCATGGATGTATAACCTTATTAATGACAGTAGTATTTACCTTGTTGTGAAGAAAGAGAAAGGGTCATATGAATCTGGCAACCAAAAAAACCCAGCAGTTTCTGTTCGAATTCAATAACATAGAAAGTCAGGGTTTTCTACAAGTTAAGGATACAAGTCAGGATAATGCTGTTAAAAAGTTGTCACTACAATCAAAACACTAATTTTAAGTTCATGGTTAGTGATTCCATAAGGTTATATGGTGAGTGTAGAAGGCTTCACAGCCGAAACATTGTTGTCTCTCTCTTCTCTTTTCAGCATGAGATAAACCTATTACTTGTTCCTTTGCAGACTACGCATGCTGACGCAGCTACCCACCTGAACTACTATAGTAAATTAAGATATATATCTAAATTTCAGTCTGGTCTTAGAGTAAATATTAATACATATGTACATCCATAGTGTGTTTTAATGGGGCAATGCATTTTTGTATTGTTATATAACTTTGTTTTGTTTAGGAATGCTTCATTTCTTTAACAGAGTTAGTTTGAAAATGTCAATTTTTCAAAAATAAAAAGAAATGTGAAAAAAAAGGTTTCTAATCAGAAGGCCACAAGTAGCTGTTGAAGTGTGATTCATTTTTATAACTGAAACAGTTTTTGTTACAGGTTAAGGCTCTGTTGAAGAGTAGAATATTCAGCATAAATGAACTATATTCTTGCTACGCTTATGTGTTCAAGAAATATTTTAATCTTCTTTGTAGAATTTAATCACTTTTTTGTCTGCGGGCTTTTGCTTTGTGGTATATGTATTTTATGTCATTGCTGTGTGTAGATCATCAGAAACCAAAGGACAGTTTGGCAGTTTTTGTAATAATTGAACAGCTCTAGCTTCTGTTGCTCCATACAGTTCAATAAACAAAAGGTTTTCAATATTTTACATTTAAACAGTTTTGCCTAGTAGATCCTTAAAAACTAATACTTTTAATACATTATCATTTGATTTTTGTTTTGGATTCAAGGGATTGCCTTTTTAATAATGCGCCATTATGTAACTATAGGTGTTTTGTTCACAGTAGAACTACTTAACAATAATGCAGGGATAATAAAGGGCTGTGTTTCTGAAGTGTTTCCTAAAGTTAAGGCTGTGCTTTGCAAACTGGTACCAGATCCTTTTCTGGGGAGACAAATCAATGTTGTTAGGACACAGTGCCACTGCATTCAGTTTGTTTACTTTGGTTTTCAATGTCTGCCTGCCTCCTCAGAAAACTTGCTTGGAGCCAGACTGTAGCAGCCCTCTCTCTGTCTTTTCATAATTGATCAGGGGATGACTGCCTTCCCTGAGGGTTAAGACGTGGCAACTTTTTTCTGTTTGCTCAGCATCTCAATGTAGTAGTTCAAACATTGTTCACACCAGCTGGCAGTGTAATGCCATATGCACATCCTGTCAAAGCAACTGTTGTCATGGATACTGGAGATACCAGAAAAAAACTACCCCTTGATTCTAATAAAAAAGTGACTTTCTCCATCTGAAGTGTTTTTTTTTTACAAAGAAATACCAGTGAAGTTTTTGTTTTTGTTTTGTGCTCCCACAGTTACGGACAGCATATTCAAAACACTTTGTTCAACTGTCCTGAATTTCTTCAACTTATTTGCTTGCTAGAGCAATAATGTATGGCAGTGGACTTAATTGACTGTGAAGTTGTTCTTCCATAATGTGCATATTTGACAGTGGGACCTCAGGCATCATTCCAGTTTTTTTTTCCTTTACTTGATTTATGCATTCTCAAAATTATAGTCTCGGCATTTGTGCTACTGTCCATGTCAAATGGAATCACATTGTCCATGATTTTTGGGAGAAAAATTGATTTCTTTTAAACAAATGTCATAACTTCAATGTCCCAGGAAGTTCCCAAGACCACTTTTAACAAAATGTGTGTTTTATAATGTGCTAATAACTTGGGATGAACTTTAAAACAGCTTTGAGTTCCAAAGCTTCACCCTTGAGGAACTGTGACAGAAGTGCAAATATGAATGTATTTACAGAAACAAAATCAGCTGGTTTTTAACAGTACTCAGGCATTTAGTGAATAGGTTTATGTTAATAATCAACTTTGTATGTGTTTTCTGGTTACAATTAGTGTAATAAAAAATGTAGTATTGGTTTTGATTAGACTGTTTTTGTAAAAATCTGTATTTTTGTATTAACTGTTCTACGTTATTAAGGGACTAACACTTAAGGTCTGGATCAGTTTATTCATTGATAGCCATCTGTTTTCACCCTCTCCGTAGAGCAGAGCCTTAGATTCATATAAATGTTTTTCATTATGCTACATGGACTGCTCTACCTTAGTAACAGCAGCACTGTGTTGAAAAAGCAGAGGAACCCAGAAAGCCAACAGCCCTTTCTCCTGAAAGGATGTAAACAACAACTTACATCCCAATAATCCCAAGTGTTATGTTAATTATATGTCTTAGACCTAAAAATAAACATACTGTGTATAAATAAACTGAAGACATTAAAAGGGCATTCTAATTCTGATTTGCTGTGCGCACAAATCCTAACCTCCCTAACTGAAAATTAAGGAAATCTTAATTTTATTAATTGCTTCGGTGTGCTCGAGCTGCCTTTTATTTTAGTCAAAAAATACTAAACTGAGCACAAACTAAGATTTAGCCTGACATTGGTAAGTGCATAAGACAACATTTTAGTCCAGTGCTGTGCTCTACATTAGTTTTATGTCACTGTAAAGTGCAAGAAATATGTGTCGCAGATCATTGATGTTTGTGTGTAAATATACAGATGTAAACAAATGTGTTCATGCACTCTGTTAGACAGTTTTTATTCACTCATTTCTGAAGTACAATTGTTAAATTGGAAACTCTGTAGACGTTTTTCATAGAGTTGCAGAAATACTTATGTACATACTGTGTCTTAATTTGGTTAATTCACTAGAAATCCTAAAATACTAGAATGATTGAACTTTCAGTAAGCGTAGAAGAGATCTTGGAGAAATCCAATAACTATTGTTAAACAAGATTGATGAAACTGAGCACTTAACATTGGAGATCAAAGGTGCCAATATTTACATCTGTAACAGTATAATTTGAACTCTTTTCTTTTTGTGGTTTTTAAATATATTCAGAATAATTGGGGATACCAGTTTTGAACATCTAACTCTTGTTATTAACTTTCCCCATTTGTGAGCTATTTAAAATATTATGCATAATAAAGCTATAAAGAAAAACGATGTACATTCAATGTGTCCAAGTTTCAGAAATCTTTTGTTAGATCAGAAAGTCATGTAACTGAGAGTTGATTAGCTAGATTTTTATTTTTTACTTTTTGATCCAGAAAACATTTTAACCCCAGGTGTCCACTTTCACTTGACACAGAAAGTAAACTTCTTCTGTTAGAATAATGGTTTAACTTGTAGCTTTGTAAGTAAAGCACTTCAGATCTGTGGTGTAAAATCCTAGTTAATTCACTTCTAAGATAATCTGATGTTGATTTGTCAAATTTAATTACAGCTTCTGGTAACACTTCAAATCTTCTGCTTCTACTTCAAATTGATATTATGAATATGCAAATGACCTGGTAATTTACGGAGAAGTGGGCATTTCAGTTGAGCACACACTAGACGGGTCAACACTGCTGATGCAGTGATTTTTTTCCCTTCAAGAGTGCTTTAGGCAAACTAACTGTATTTATCTTTGATTATAGCTATATCAATTATTGTAAAAGTGCCAGAATATTGAGCAGAAACAGATTTATGTTAACCTTGCCACAGAGGTAATCACTAAAATGTTTCAAGAATTTAAGATTTTGTGCCATTCCTTTTAGATGTTTTGATGAAGAAGAGATTAAATCAGAGGAGAAAACTTTACCGTGCTTCTTTTCTTCACAGGCACTACAAGCAGCAAGACAATTACTTTTACAACAGCAAAGCAGTGGATTGAAATCTCCAAAGAATAACGACAAGCAGCGTCCACTGCAGGTGAGCATCTGTGAACTGCATATTCGCTGTTGCTTTCCTTCAGTCTGTGGGTAATGGTGCTTTAGTCTTCTAAGAATTTAAAAGCTCTGCCTTTAAATTAAATGGTGTTCAAACAAGCAGTTTTAGGTAAAACTCAAAGTGCTTTATGTTTGACACAACAGATAAATTCAGTTTTGTTCTGAAAGGACCTGCAGTATTATTTAGGTTTTTGGTGTAACTGACAGCAAAGCCTCTAACTGGCACTTGAGCCTTTAAGTTTGAGTTTTTTATGTTTGTTCTGCACTAAGAGAATCTACCTCAGACACATAGAAAGAGGAACCATTAAAAACTGTGGCTCTGAAACTTTAGTTTGTAAACTGTTTTTACTTTGCAAATTGTATAGGTGCTGTTCATGACATGGAGTTTTAAAAAATATTATTTTGGCTGCTTTAAATATGCAGAGAGGCATTACAAATAGTGAATGAGGATAGGAAGAAACAGTATGTGATGAGTTGTGGTTAGTACCTGAACTGCCAAGTCGATGATTGTGAGAAAGGGCTCCTTGTAGCGTACAGTTCAGGAGATCTCTTGAATGATAGAAGCATGGTGGAGTGTTTAGTACTCAGCCTTCAGACCAGAGAGTCGTGGGTTCAAAACCGTGGTGGAACACTGCTGCTTTTCCCCTGAGCATGGGTAATGCCTCATCCTACATAAGTTTGTCTGGGCCATCATTCTAACCTAGAATGTGTTTCTTAATTAACTTACCTGGTAAAATAAAATAATTAACATAAAATGCAGAAATATAAGGATCTGTTTTAAAAATTATCACCGACATTTAATTCTACTAGAAATTCCAGACGAAGTGGTCATGACAGTAATAACAAGTGCACATTTAAAGTGGTAATAACTTTAAATCATTGCATGAACTACAGCACTTTTTATTACAAATTAAGCACTGTTTCTAAGCAAGAAATAATACATACAAATGATCAACTTTCAGTATCGCAGTACCAATATCAACAGGTTTTCTCAGTTTCTCCAGGTACCCTGGTTTCCTTCTGCTATCCAAACACATACTAGTAATGTTAATTGGCTTCCAAGAAAATTGCCCTGGTGTGAGTGTGTGTGTGTTTGTGTCTGTGTGTGCCCTACGACAGACTGGCATCCCATCCAGGGTGTATGCTGCTTTGTGCCTGTTACATGCCAGGATAGGCACCAACATTGTATTGAATAAAGAGGTTGGAGAATGGGTGGATGGAACTTTCCATCAATGGGAAAAAAAGAACTTCTGAACAACAACAAAAAATATATAATTTATGTTTTGATTTAAATCAAGAGTGTTAATAGTCAGATTGGGAACCAGAACCTACGCAGTCAAATTTTAAAAAGGTTGTACTACTGGCCAAGAACAGCCCCCAGTGTCGCATCATACATCTTCATTTTCTTTCACATAATTACAAATATGTTAAGCTTTAAGTCCCTGTATTACTAGCATTTTCTTTTAGAATGTCTTGATCTTGAAAGCTGCTATCGCAAATCAGTAATATGTTTTTTGTGTCATAAATATATCACCAAGCTGATTTTTTGTTTTTAAAAAAGTAATTAGTTAAAATACAAATTTTAAGCCCTAAGTACTTACTGTACATTGTAAAACATATCATGAGCCTAAAACATTAACCTCCAGTAACCAGTGACAACATAACAGGCAAGTAATATTGATATTAACCTCTAATCTTTCATTTAATAGACATTCACATTCATTTAATGGCAATGCTTGAGTTTCATGTCAAAAGAAATGTAACTAACACAATTTTAAAGATGTTCATCAACAGTCAAGATAAATGTGTTAGGTATAAACCTTAAAAAGCAGAAATGGCAAAGGTCAAACTAAGATTACAGACACCTTTTGTACTCCTCAACATCTTCTCAATGAAAATTTGTACAGTCAAAAAATGATTTAGTCTCATCTAATGAGTACATACCTGAATAGCACAGTACCTATGCAGACATGTCATAAAAGGATGTAAACCCAGGTGCAAGATTCCTCATAGTAAATGCAAACAGTAAGCAAAATAATACATTCACCTTACCAGTTTTTCTACCCATCCACTTCAGTCCCCTTTTCCTGTTGAAAGTTACAGCTTATATATTTTTACTAATTTATCTTACACCTTTATCCGTGGCAACTTACTGTATCATGAACTGTACGATAGTAATAGGCTAAGCATATAATGCAAATTAATGTATAGAAAAGGAAACCATGAATGTATATTTGTGAAATAATGTAACCCAGAAGTTACAAAAATTATAAGGTTCTAAATTACAAGCTTCGGTAACTGAAACAAAACAATTCAAGGCACAGGAAAAGACTGGAAGAAGATGTTGAGGAACAAATTGAGTAGGAAACAGGTTTAATATCACGGTTCTTATAGTGGCCAGGGGAGAGAGGCTAAAATCAAGAGAAACAGAAAATTGAGATCAGCATAGGGGAACAGAAAAGGAATGTAAAGTAGGTCAGATATTGAAAGGACACATTTGTGGTGGAGGAGGAGATGAGCATTTGTTAATACATTTGAGGTGTAAGATGAAAATATCTAAGCATTTGTGGAGAAGCCATATGAATAAATGAGACTGAGTAGAAAGAGGGAAAATGGGGACCTAGTACAGATCCTCGTGGAACACCTCTGGAGATAAAGGGAATTGAGGAGAGAAAGTGATGCCACAGGACGTGTGTGGAGCAGTTGGAGAAATAGGAACAAAACCAGTCAAGAGCAGTGGCTGAAATATTAAGTTTAGAGAGCAAAGTTAAGAGAACTTATTGATTGTTTGGTCAACTCAGCAGCATTATCAGTGTCATTGCATAGTCTGAAGAGTAAACAAGGACAGAGGGTTTTGTGGAAGCAAGAAGTAGAGGTCTATAATTAAAACACCATCCTATGTGCTGCCAAGCATGGTGTGAATCTGTATGAGCAATACCGGGGATTGGAAATCTTTATATGACTAAAGGAACCTTACATATCGCAAACATATATGGTGGATATAGTTTTGTTTTTCAGCAGGATGATGGTCAAAAGCAAACAGGCAAGTCAGATGCAAGTTACTATATAAATACAGTTTGACCTCAGAAATCCAGAACTCTCTGTCACTCTGTCTCTGCTTTTCTATTACTTTCTCTCTACCTAAGAGAAACATGGAAGCCAAACCATAATCTCATTTCTCCCAGAAAAAATAACTGGGAACTCTAATCAACACTGAGGGAGCCAGTGGTATACATCCTCTGAATGAAACTTCTTGTTTCCTGTGGATGACGGCAATGTGTTATTTTACATCTAATTCCATATTTTATACAACATACAGTATCAGATTTACCATCCATACAAAGAGCAGTTTGTTTTCTTCTCTTCTTTGTTAAGGTCAGTGGTACAGATATTTTCACTGTGCAGATTTAATTTTCAAACTACAAAATTAGTTCTTAAAATGTGGTAGTACTTACTACTTTACAGCCTATTGGGTTTGTAGTTTATGATTCCTACATATAAGAAGACTGCAAAACATTTTTGTTCCTTAAATATGTAAATTAGCGATGTGCATGCTTCCTCCCTGTTTCTGCCTTAGGGTGTTTTGTATGATTCAGTATATACTGTACATAAATTGTTGATTAGATTTTCGTGTCTAAGAGAGCCACAACTACTAGTGTGAACCGTCTGCATCGGTCAGGTGGCAGATCACTAACATGTCTCTTGAGAAATTTTCGCTATGCCATTCCACAGCTCGATACTCCAGTGCGTCTGGGTTATCATCTGATGTGCGTTGTAGGCTCAAAAGTTAAGATTGTTTTGTTCTATAGAGGAATTTTAGTTCCCACAAGCTTTTCAGTACTGACACATGACTTAGACTAGTCAAGCCTCTGCCAAACTTGTGAGTAATTCTAGGGTGACTTACTTCCGATGTTAAATGAGAATGATCTCAGCATGTTATTGGATTAAATCTGAAGAGTTTAGTGTGTTACCTCAATTATTGAAGTAAATCCTCAATAATTGGGGTTGCTAATCGCCCAAGTTTTTTGGGTAATCCATACATACTCAGGGAATACATAAAATTGTTTGCTGTTGTACAACCCATATGTTGTGTATTTTTATAGGTCTGTATTGCATTCAAAATTGTGGTCAATTCAAAAAAACAATAGCACACGTTTCAAATTGTGTTTTATATTTTTCCCAGAATTTTATATTGTTGGAATACTGCATGCCTTTATAACTTCTTACAGTGCTTTATCTTCTACAGTTCAAAATGAAAACATTTGACAATTGGAGTTTCAGCATGTTTTGTTGTTATTGCACACTTTATTCTCTATTGTTTCATTCCAGAATTTTAAAATATCATTCTACCATCCTTGTCACCAAGTAGGTTAGCTATAAGAGCTCTTGAATAGTATATCTACAAGTTTGTACACAACTACACACAGTTAAGTGTGAACAACTTAGAGAATTTTACAATTTCTGGAAATATATTGAAAAGCTTATCATGAATTGAGAAGCATCAGCAATACAACATGTACCACACTCTCATTCAAAGCATGTAACAGAATACATCACAAAATGTGATAAACAATTTTTTTTTGTTCGAGCACAGCTACATACAGTATATCTTTGGGATTATGAGTAGTTCTTAAAAATTAAATTTCTCCCATGAAGATCAGATATTGTACGAGAGAAATTAGTGTTGAAACGACTGTTTTGTGGGAAAAAATCTTTAATAAAGTAAATTATTTGTGAATGACCCTTATAATGGTTAACCCTTTAATACTCATCAGAATTTGAAAAGTTAGTTGCCCAAGAAACACCAGCTTTAGAATTGTACATTGTATATTAGTATTTCAACATGATGTCAGTTGGACTTACATAATATAATTTGTTTTATTGATTAATCATACAATATTGTCTTATTTGGATGTCAGTGGCTACGATGAGGTAATTTTCCTACTGCTTTTAATGCATTCTGTTCTTGACCCTGTTAAACAGCAGGAGGCTTTTTTCTCCAATGTAAGAGCAAAATAAAGATACATACCCTTTACAGTCAATTTCTCTTATTATGACAGGTTCTTGAATTTGTGCTGCTAAAAATTATGTCAGCAATTAACATATTTTCAACTTTATTTTTAGGTTTAAATTGCAGTGTGAGTGTGTGCTCTCTTCTCAGCTAATAAGTGCTATCAAGGAACAGTGGGTTACCTCATTAGTACTATGTGCATTTAATTAAGGAAGGGAAAATTGGAGTTAACCTCATAGTTAATATTTTCACAGAGTGTTACAATGCCAACACCTTCAATTGGAGTCACACCCCTGTGTACCTAATTATGTACTGGTGCAAGATCAGGTTTCTGGGAGTACCTCCATGCTGTTGATTATATTGTTTAGATCACTATGTATGGGGTGTTTGTGAACATATCAAGTACATGAATCCAAATCAGAATGATTCTGTTCAGTTGTTAAACCACCGCTTTGGTAATTTAAAACTTATTTGTTTAGTATTGATTATGCTGTTATAATGGTCGAAGAATTTATTGTATCAACCGGACACTGTACATGCACACAATCATGATTCTATGATTCTACATTCAACTAATTAGATATCTTCGTTTATGCAGTAAAAGTACTAATTGCATAAGATATTTAAGTTATGTGTAATAATACTATCCCAAGTAAGAGGAAAACATAAAACAGCAACAATAATGTCAAAAGTCATTGTTTCAAAGAGATGAGACTTACCAAAAGCACAGTTCTGTACTGGTGGACACAGATTAAACCTACTTAAAGAAATAACATTTAGAATTGCATAAAAGTTGTTATTTAGTAATCTAAGGATTTCTGAAGCTTTAAATAATAAGATTGCAGGTTGTATGCTGGAAATTGAAGAGTGAAAATGCATAGTTGTTGCTAGCAAGCTGTTGTATAGTGCAGCAGATGAGTTTATCCCATTTAGGAAACAAAGCCAAACATATGCACTTGGTTTTCTTCATAATACCCAACAAGCAGCAGTGAAAACAAACTGCAGTTTAAACAGCAGAAGATGCTGCTGGCACAGACAATGAACTCTTCAAATTATGTCATGTACATCTTAGTCTTCTGTGAACATTAACCTAATGCTCAAATGTTTTGCCGCATAACGGCATTGATGAGAATAGCAACATTATTAAATTAGGATGTAGTTGGTGCAAATCTATTTAAAGGTTTCTAAAGATCTGTTTTTTAGTTCATTTTTCTTTACACACACTTTTAAGGCTTTTAAGGCATTTTATCATTTCATTCTAACCTTTCAGGAATTATCCTGTGATCACGAGCAGAAAAGAAGCACAGTTCATCTTTACATATGATATGATTTTTTAACAAATGTACAGATTATTTCCTTGGATTTGTTTCAATAGTTGCAAGTAGGGCAGTGGTATACAGTGTTGTCTTTCTATGAAAACAGATGTACAGTGCAATAAAAAAGGCAGTGAAATTTACTTTGCCAGCTTAACCATTCTCAGTTTCATGTCACCTGTATAAGCACACTAACAAATACAGCCTGCCGTTTTGCTTTTAAAGATCATCCAGCTTGCTTTAATTCCTTAATTGCAGTCTCTCTGACTTTTATCAATTTCATTGTTTTCTAATCAGGAGTGTGGTGGTAAATGCTGCTTCTTGTCAGCTCTTAGGTCCTGGGTTCAATTCCAGAAGGGGGTTCTATGTTATCCAGGTGGGCTTTTGCCACTGGTTCCCTCCCATCAGGCCTCCTTCTGGCCTGCTGTTTAGGGAGTAGTGCTGCCTAGGGCCCTGTGCTTCCAGGATAGGCTCCAGGCTGCTATGGTCTTTGGTAGAAGTGGGGTTTGTTAATGGATGGTTTGGAGTTTGGCTTAAATGGAACATTAACTCAAGAGATAGTTCATGTAGGGAGCTGCGTCAGCATATGTAGGCTGCAAAGGAACAGGTAAAGGTTTATTCCATGCTGAAAAGAGAAGAGAGGAAACACAGCGGTTCGGCTGTGGGGCCTTCTTCGGGAGCCTTCCACAGCTGAAACGTTGTGTTTCCTTTCTTCCCTTTTCAATATGAAAAAAACTTTTACTTGTTGCTTAACAGAGATGATTTCTCAGTAGTAAAGTGGTGATGGAAGTATAACATTTTGTCTTTCTTAAGCATCTGAGAAACTACAGTATGTGGTTCAACATTACATTTCTGATTTCTCAATTGTTCAGAGTTAGCATTATTTGGTTTTTGAGGAAACCTGTGAGTTAATTGTTCCAAGCTTTCTAAGCACATTTTACTCCAATTTGATAATAAATCTTTATTTTTAAGAGCTTTATAATGAGCACTTTATCTCTAGTGCTCATTAACTATATATGTGATACTCTGGAAAATGATGAATGTATTTTCAGTGATTTATTATGATTATACATTTTGAGTTGAAATAGGAACTGTAAAAATAGGATAAAAATAGGAGCTCTTTAAGTAACAGTGTCATAAATACGTGCTTGGCACGTATGATGTGCTTGGTTTATGTATGCGTTTTGGGTGTTTGTTCTACACCAGTTTGACAGTCTTGTTAATGAACTTCTCATCTTGGTGGTCAGATGTAAATAGTCTTATATAGATGTTACAATTCTTTATATACACTGTTATATGTTAAATGAATTACAAGCAGTTTTTTCATCAAACATTCTCAATTATAACTGCCAATTTACAAACATTAATTTAGGGTATTTTCATATACTGTAGCTGCATTTTCATTGGCTTCTTCTAAAGGTTACTTATATGCAAAGAAAGTAGTGCTAAATCCTTCTCAAGTGATTTCCATGTTTTTTCTAAATATGCTTAGCTGCTGGATTCTTCTTGTTTTTATAAATGGTCTGTAGGAAATCTAGATTTAAACATTATTGTTGGGTATAAGTATGGAGTGCCAAGCCAATCTATCTGTCTTAAATTCTATGAGCTGGCTTGCACTGAGTTAACATTGAATGCAAATCTGTTTGGTGTATGCTAACTAAAATCCGATGTAGTGTTCTTTTCATTTGTGTGAAAAATTACACGTTCTTCTTCCATACATCTTGGAGACTTAGAAGACCTGTGTGGTGACGAAAAAACTGCCGCCAGTGGAAACAACTATTTTTTTTAAAGGGAACACAGAGGCACTAGCTACAGATAAGTCTTAAACATTTTAATAGTAGAGACAGGAAATTAACCATAGATCATGCTGTATAAATGACTTAGTATACAAGTATTTAAGTGCTTCTACTTGCAGCATTAATTACTTTAAGTATTAGCATCTAAATGCTTTCACTTGACTAATTTTATCTTCTGGTTCATCATGGTGTTGATGCATGCACAAGCTGCTTTCCACATTTGTGTAATGTGACAGGTCTATTATTACACAATAAGCCCCTGGGAGCACTCAATAAACACCTATTCCTCCTGTAAATCCCATCGCCATCACACAATGCTTACAAGGATTTCCCAAGGCACACAACAGCCTCACTTCTGTTACTTTCTTCACTGTTGCAGGGTTTGTATGAGGCATTTATACATTGACATTTAAAATACACATAGTGGGGGGAAAATGAAAACAACTTCAACACAGGGGATTGATGCCACTGTGGAGGATGTAAAGAAGGCCTGCTAGATGTGGCATTTTTTAGTTTTGTGTGGGAATTATATGAATTCTTAGTTGTTTTATAACACCATTCAAGCTGAACTGCAAGATTTTGTTTTATTTCATAAACTTTGGTCTTGTTTTAGAGATCACGACAGTCAAAGTAGCCGTGCAAATAACCCAATCATGAGCTGGACTTATGTTAGGGGGAATCATAAAAATATGAAACAGTAAATTATTATTGCAGAAATTTGCAATGAAATCTTGTAAGGGATAATATTTAAAAATTAATGTGCTCACACACGAAGAAGGCTCCACAGCCAAAACGTTGTGTTTCCTTTCTTCTCTTTTCAGCATGGAATAAACCTTTACGTGTTCCTTTGCAGCCTACACATGCTGACGCAGCTCCCTACTTGAACTAATTGTGATCTATTCGCTGAAGGACACTTTTTCATTGTCAGTGTAATATAACTGTTACAGCTTAAATTTAGATGTTTTAATTATTTTTAAGCATTTAATTATACATTCCGTGTGTGTATATTTAAAGTTTTAAAGATGTCTGTACTCTTTCATACACATTAAAAGATGAAAAAGAATGTTTGCAAGGTGTACGAGGCAGGGTTTAGTTTAAAAGTCGATACTGTTCTGTGTAAGGAGTATATACTGTTTATGCATCTGTATAAAATAATCAACAGACTTAGATCCGTGAGGGAAATGTGATGAGTATGTAGTTACAAACAATGAATGAAGCATTGTAATTGCATTAACAGTATATAGTTTTGAAAAGACCATGTTTCATAATTTCATCTTTGCATAGCTAAAGTAATAGAAATTCCCAATACACACAGCCACACACAGACACATTGTAGGTTTTAAATATATTACACTTGTACAGCAGTCATTACTGTAGTTTTTTTTTTTACAAATAACAGGGTTTCCAGCTTCAAGCAGGAAGTTAGCATTTCATTCATAGTGTTATATCATGCACAAAATAACAGCTACTTAGTGTAACAAAATCAACAAAAAGAATGTGGATATTGGCTTCTCTGTGTGCTAATCTGTCTAAAATGTCATAATAAAATGTCATTTCTATAAATTTGATTTAGAAAAGGGCCTACAGTCACATTTTAAAAAGACTGTTTTGTCTAAAAACTCAAAACTCAAAAACAGTGAATATCCAACACCGCTTGTGACAGAAAAGGGCTTTTTAGTTCTGTGGTTAGAAAGTTGGTTTCCTTAATAGACAGCCTTGTCCTCCCATTGGACCTAAAGCTAAATGTATTGTCACAGTTTATACTTAAATAGAGATGTATTTACTGCTTTTGAGGGAATCAGTTGTCGCTTTCTGGAGGCCTCCTCTGGTACATGCTGCATTCAGTTTGTCCATGCCAAAAGCTGACATATTGTTAATTAAGGAACAAAGTAAAATAATAAAGCAGTTTACCTTTGTAGCCATTCTGTACTTATTAATTTTTGTTGTAAACTGAAATGTTTGTGTTAAATTGAATTTTCACACATAGCTAGTGCTACAAAAATGCTTCAATGCATACGTTAATGTGTTAAGTTAACTAAGTCAATATGTAATAACTCAGCAAGGGAACACAGTCATTTAAGTGATTTCCTTACTACTTTGTTTTCTGAGGCACAAGCACATGCCTTTTCATAATGAAAGCAGCCTTTCAGTCCATCTGCATTGATTAATAAAAGGCAGTATCAATAGGAAAAAATGAAAAGTTTTGTTCTTTAGTGATTCAATACAATTTTATGGAACAGAATGTTTATTTAAATTATCGGTGAATGCCAAGGACTGCTCCATTTGGCAGAGATCCCAGTTGTACCTGCTGGTCAGTTAATATTCTGCGGGTGTTTGTGTCAAATAATTTCCGTAACTCTCTATTAAAAATCACAAGATGCGTGTAATTATTCTGTTAATTAAACTTTCACCTAGTTCATTTCAATCTTTCCAAGTCACCTGATGATAAAGGGGGAAAAACAGAACTCATTAGGTTGAACTTGTATTAACTATTAAAGTTGTGAGGAACAGTATTTTGTGTTAAAACTGGACACATGCATTACACCATGTGTTAGAAGAGTACCAGTATACAAGAGAAAGCAATTGCATTCAGTTATCAGTGAATGCATATATTGAGTGAAAATACATTGCTTATATTACATATTTCAGTATTATTATTTACTTTACTGACAGCTGAGTGTTGTAAATAATTTTATGACATTAGATCAGTAAGCACTTAACATATGTGATAAACGTTTGTCATTGTTTTAGAAAAACTGGGAAACGTGTATCATATTTACTGTACATCTTATATTAACTTATTTTTCAGCATAATATATAGACTTAGTAGTTTTTAAAAATAAAAAAACACACTTAATTTAATAATAATTTAAGATAAAAATTGCTCCCAAGAGCAAAGTCTAATTTAACTTCAGAACACCTTGAGGAATGCTTGGATACTTGTGTTACAGTCTTTTTTCACTCAGAAGAATAAAGGTGTGACAATTTTTGTTTTAAGAGTTACACCTTACAATCGGAACTTATTGCTGGCATTTCCTCAAACATGACCAAACCTAATCGGATTACATTTTTTATCCACGGAAATGACACTGCATTCTGAAAATATTGTTTTAAACAGCCTTTTTACCTTTGTTCTGAAGTCTGGTATATGAAACTGTTGAAGGCTGAGTCATACAATGTTTCATTTGATTTTTGCATTATGAACGGTTTTCCTTAGAACTGTTTTTATTTCAGTTCTTCTAAAGTTCCAAACTTACACAAAAACGGTATTGTTTCCATTTTCCTTTTTCTTTGTTAAACCCTGTTAGCATTCTTAGAGTCCTTCTCTGTTTAAGACTTAAATATACGTAAACTCAGCCCAGCACAGGAGAAATTCTTTTATAAAGACTAATAAATCAGTAAATCTGCTGAGTGCAACTTCATCAACTTAATAAATTTACTCTTCTGTAGCACATACATTTAGAATCAAAACATACGTGGTAAAATGTTTTCAAATCAGAACTTAGACGCCGCACTGCATTTTTAATCAAACCATTTTACATCAGTGTCTGTGAAATCAACCTCTTTATTTATTTGAATATCTGAGGTTATTTCTGCCACTCAGATTTTCTACTGAACATTAGATTACGTTTCTGTCGTTATTGGTATAGATTACCAGCTGAGGATGTTGCCAGTTTGTCTAAATTCAAGGCTTCTCACAGAAGAAAACAAATGGAATTAAGTTAGATTCTATGGAGAGGTATACTAATATTGTTAATATTTTTGGGATCATGTAACTTCGAAACTAATTTTTGTAATTTTTATATATATATACAAATTTAACCAAGGATTGCGTTTAGCCTTTTTTTCCCCTCTTTTGACACTCGTTAGAAAACAGATCAGGAATTTTGCTTGGATAGACTTATATTTATTGCCGTTGTAAAACTGCCCGAAAACAAGCAATTTTTCAGCGTATAATACCTACGGGACAAGATAGCTAAATTGCAAGAACAGGAGAGGTTCATCATTGCATTGCAAAAGAAGTTGAAATATAACCTTAAGGCAAGTGAAAAAGTGATACAGAGCTTTGATGTAGCAGCAACAAATTTACCTACAGACAGAAGATACATGGAAGCAATAAGCGAATTATACTCATCCTACACATGCAATCTGATTATTCTGGCCAGAGTGTTAATTGGATCCTAACTGGCAGATCTGATATCTGTAGCCCGGTAGTGGGAACCCTTTCGAAGTGATGAACTATAATTCACAGAACTGCTTGAAGCACTTGTAATTTACTGCATGTCATGCTATGAAGAGTCTGACCTAATGGACTTCCTATTACCTGTAACATCAGAAACCTTTCAATGAAACTCGCAGTTACAAACCAGCATGAGAGAGTCTGCAGGGATGCTGGACTGGAAAACAAGTCAAATATTTCTGGACATACACATTCTGTGTCTGTTCAATCTGTCTCCATAAAGTTCCATTGCCTTTTTTTCCATTGCACTTATTCTTTGAATTTTTAATACTTGCAGGGTTCAAGGTAGCTTAGTGTAATTTTCAAAAAAGCCATTTGCTGTACATGAAAATTCCATCCAATGTATATTTTGGGTTTCTGAAATTTCTTTACTGAATGGACTGTAAAGCTTGTAACTACAATGCTATGCAGGAGCAGGTTAGCATGGAAAAATGTATTTTTAATTTAAGTGACTCTGGTCTTAAGAAGCTGAAGCAAATCACCTTATCTCATTGATCTTTAAGAGACTGAGGAGAATTTGGACCTGACAGCCATTCAGTGGCTTAGGTAAATGAGTCTTGGTGGTCCTACTCCGAGGTTTCAGTGAGAAGGGGTCCCTATCAATAAACCCACTGCCACGATTGCCATTAATTGGTAAGTAAATTAGCAGTGTCAGCTGAAAGAGACCAAGAGGGTCAAGAGTGTAGGCAATGAGGAGGTCTGTGTTGGGCATAATGCTCAAGGGAGTCTCGGATTGAGATGAATTAGCAGGACAGTGGAGGAATTCCATTCTCACTTCTGTGGTAAAATTGTCTTACACCTTAATTAACGCTGAAACACGCTGCCATAGAGCAGAAATAATTACTGCCCTTTTCCTGTATTTATATATACAGTGTCCAAGACATTGAAACAGTGTCAACCCATGTGAAAATAATAATAAAGCTTTGCCGTCTTTATGTCTTGAAGTGTATTTTTGTATTTGCATTATTTATTGTAGTCCTTAGGAAATGTCAAGGTGTTATACCCAGTTCTACTAAATGACTTTGTCAATTTCTAAGAAATAGTAATAATATGTAAAATGCCCTGGTTCTTGTGACAGCTTGTGGTAGCACCTCATCCGGAATACTCATCCTGACTACTAAAAATTATGTTTTTAAATCTTGCTCCAAAACGTTTATGTTTTTGATGTATTTGAATGATTTTATTTTTCTGTTTATGGCTCATTTTTTGTGTAATTAATGTAAAGTGCTTTGTTGAGAACGCTCTGGATTGAAAGGCACTGTATAAGAATAACATTGATGGATTAATATCATGGGAAGTTTCAATGTCAAGACCAGAAGCAGTATAAATAGATGTGAAGAGTACTGGGGGGACCGATCTTGATAGATACAGATAAGCACTATTAACACATAGTGAAGAAGAGCATAGGAGCATCTTCAATATCTGCTGCCAATATTAAAATGATCAATTTAGTGGCACCAGACAAGAGACTACTGTTGGGGCAAAAATTGTGTCTACTCCTTCCAAGCCAATGAGCATACTGTATATGTGGATTGTATGTTAAATAAACGCCTTGTGAACAGCAACAGAAAAGCAAGCTGGAGAAGCTGTCTGTTGGAGCTTTTTTCAACTCCGCTGCCTCCATGCTTTCACATGCTTCCATTGAAGTTGACCTTTGTCAGTCAAAGAAGCTCATTGCCGACTCCAAGAGCAGCCGGAGCATCTTAATGATCTGCTGTTCTTCTGAGAAGTTGGTGATGTTTTCTCATCAGGATCCAATTTAAAGGTCTTTGTTCTGTTCTTGAACTTTGGAGCCAAATGGCAAGTTAGTTGATAGCCTTCCCTGTTTTGAGATAAAGAAGGATAAGGCTGCTCTGCCCGCCTACAGATGAAGCCCAGTGTGTTTTAGTGAGCTCATTTAAATACAAATACCAAACGCTATTGCTTATTAAAATAGGTTGTTCCCAGTGAGCAGGCTTGCTTTCTTCTTTTTCTTTGAAAAGTGCAAATGTGAAAACAACACAAGGAGGGGAAAAAGTTCCTTTTCTGTAATTAGTGGCTTTAGTGTTCCCCTGTATTTAAATGGACTTTAAATAATGCAACAGATTGTAATTATCATTTTGGAAAATTGAGATAGCATTTAAAATCCTGTTAATAAGTCATTTTGATTCAGTAATCACTAGATTATAGGTGGGATTATTCATTACAATAGCAAAAGACAACTGGTAGACTGTGGAGAAAGAGACTGCTCATTGACTGTGTGAATGTTTACTGCCAGGCTGCTCCATAAATGCTTATTAATGTTAGCCCTTCTTGGTGCAATCTCTCAGAAGAGGAAAAAAATCTGCAATTCAACCTCCATTCCTTTCTATTCACCACACTTGTCAATCAGCTAGTTGCAGTATCTACAGGAATGGAGGTGTTATATTCTAGCAATTATCATGTCATATACTTGAAAATGTAAATGAATGTGTGTGTAAAATTAAATTTATGGGTTGTCAGTGAAGAATAAGAACCAGGAGAGCAATTACTTATCTGCTTTCATCTTTCAAGCTCTGATACATCAAGCAGAAAACCATGCAGTTAAATGCTGGAATTAGCATTGTACAGGTCTTAGAATGAATGGGCTGATGCCTTTTGCTGCCTTCTCTGGCTTTTTGTTTTGAAGAGCAATGAAATAAAGATGATTATCATCCATCACTCTGCTAAAAAGCTAATGAAAGCATGAAAGAAGCTTCTTTCCTACATTTGTTTTGGATTTTCAATCCTCTTTTGTCAGGATAGTTACCCCTTTGTGTTAATAAATATTATTTATCATTAGCGCCAGTGCTGTGTGTAAGTGCATTTCATAATAGAGATAAAATGCATGCTATGCTTTAAATAACATTTTTATTAAAATACTGGGGATCATCATGTATTCATCATATATTAAAATATTTGTGTTATATCGCAAATTAACTTATTTGCTTATTTTTGTGTACATTTACATAATATATGAATATATTGTTTACACCTTTAAGGCATGTGCTGCAGTTGTACTTACCTTAAAATATGTTGATTAGGTTCTAAACAGTCTTTCAGCTTGCATACTGCCACCTACTTTCTGTTTTTTTTTATCTATCATGAAGTGGCAGGCTTTGAGGCTTTGAAGCACCACAAATATAGAGCACTGGAATTATTTCTCAAAAACATTTGTGTTGTTAACATAGATTTGGAGGATTTTCGTCGGTTATCTTTGTACAGATAAAGTTTTCAAACACCTTTAATAATGAGAGCGTGAGATATTCCATATCTGCTTTTCATTGAGTTTTTAGGAGTCTAATGAACAATGGTACAGATTTGTTTGAATATGAATGTGCAGTGGGATGGAGTTTGACCTTCAGCTGTGATTTCAGTTCATCAGGATTAGTCAAGCTAGGCGATCAAGACTGCTAATGCATAATGACTTATAAAATGAAAAATGTGTAGTGACCATGCAAATGTTTCAGCTAATCAAAGAGGGGAACTTTAGCTTTGAGAGGAAAGAAAAACAAGGACATGTCAAGGCCTAAAGTGGAGATGTATGTAAAATAATCCAAGCAGCTTGATTAGCCTGACTGAGGTTAGAAATTTCTTATTGGCTTCTTAACATATGGTATGGTGTATTATATGTCGTAAACTTGCAAGAAACAAAGATTGAAGGAAGAGCTTGTTTTGAGCTGAATGTAAACTGAAAATCTTTCAATTATATCCATAATTCATTTAATTCATTTTTTCTGGCAAAAGAGCCTGTATTCCTGTCAGTGTTGAATGGAGACAATTTACATATTGTTACACTGGGATAAAATGGCCTGACATTTTAGGTACTTTAATAAACTGGTGGTAAATTTCAATTAAATCTGTTTAGAAACAATGTATTAAATAAAATGTTCACTGCTTATTTATAAATCAATGGCATTTTACATTGAATTGGTTAGTTGTTTTGCATCTACAGTTCAAACGGAAAACAACTTTCTAAACTTATTTTTTATTGTGTGTAATGTTGTATGGTTGATTAATCATGTAGTCTTTACATTAGAATCATCTTTGACAGAGCAAAGACTTTTAACCTTCTATTTCTTTTTCCAGTGCAAATAATTAT
>NC_142619.1:37985000-38007500 GCF_059453375.1 Lepisosteus platostomus
AGAAGTACATTGCATTTTTTTCAGTGTTGCTTTTTGACAGAGTGCATGCAATGGAAATGCACTCCCAGCAATAGGCAAAATTACAAAGATGGCAAAAAAAATTGTAGATGAATTAAAAATTGCCATATTACTGCAAAGATGAGTGATTAAAATACTAGCCTTTGATAGCGGTATGAGCTGGATATCATTTGGACATCCTCTCACACAATTTAGCAGTGTCTGTTTTGGCCCATGCTGTCCCTAATCATCTCCCAGAGCGAATTAAAGCTGGTTGTAGTCTTTATTTTTCAGTCTCCTGTCAGGTGTATCCCATAACATTTCAGTGGGGTTAAGGTTAGACATCTGGGAGGCCACATCAGTTTCAAAATCTGTTGTTGTTCTTTCTGATGCAGTGCAAGTCAATTTAGTTCAGACTGACTGCATGTTCAGGGTCGTTACCATGTTAAAAAATGAGCCCTTCACCTTCCAGTTGCCGTGCTGATGGTGCAGCTTGTCACTGAAAAGCAGAATGATATTGTACCTTTTTAAATGTACCTTCTGTCTTCACTACATCTCTTGTTTGTGCACCAGAAAAACAGCCCCAAAGCTTCACCTCACCACCTTCCTTAGTCACTGCAAGCATTACACATCACTCTCCCATCTCCTTTTCTTCTGATGTACTTTTGTCTTGAAGTCACGAAGTTCAAACATTACTTGTATTGCAATTTAAAAGGTCTTTGTTGTTTGGTCCCCATTCTAGACATCTGTGACAGGTTTTGACTACATTCCCTTTTGATATATTTGGATTTGTTGCAAGCTTGAATTAAGCAGCACGTTGAGTTAGGCACCAGTTACTTTTGTACTTTTAGATCAGGTTTTCTTGTCATTGTTTTTCTTATAGACCTTTTTCTAAGAGACAGCTCTTAGTAATTACCCTCAGTGTCAGCAAAATACAAACCTAAACATATAATTATTATAAACAAAGTTGTTGTTAATTATAAGACATTAAAAACAGAAATACATATAATTTTTGTTATAGCTAATCTACAGTTAAAGCCTTTTGCAACAGCTCTCAGACAGGATTGGCTATTGTCCAAAATAACATGCATGATCATTCTCTGGGCAAATAATATGTGTGTGCAGATCTATATAATGTTGCATATTTATGTATCAACTAATGCTATATTTGTTTGAAATAAAAGTCTCTCAATTTCAGCCATTTACTAAACCTTAGCAACTTGGCTGATGACTTTTTAACTCTTTTTCTATAACTTAGTTGTTTAAAGAATAGTTTCAGAATACTGGCATAAATTCCTTTTACTAATTTTAACACTACTGCAGACGCACTGTAAAAGCAGGGAATAACAAATTTGTGGCTCAGGCATCAAACTTTGATGTCAGTGTCTCCTATTACTGGTGTCTTATCAATTAGTTTGATTAGAAAAGCTTTGAGAAGAATATAAATCCATAATGCAAGCAAGAAATATAACTGAGTCATTGTAGAGGGAGTCTCTTGAATGACGCCCACAAGTGTACTTTAAGGGGATTTGATTCAATTTGATTTACATTTGGTAAATGTGAACAAATAGAATATAGCATGTCATTTAGAAGCTAGGTCTATACTCTTGGCTTGGATTAAAAGCAATTTGTGTGGGATCTTGGACATTGAAGTTGATTCATGAATTGTAGTGCTTAAGTATACATCAGAAGCATAACTAATAGTTTTGCCTGTGAACGCAAGCTTTGTTTTACTGGCTTGCATGCAAAAGTCCCTGCATCATGTTTTGGATAATCTGTGGGACCACTTGAACCTGTGGCACCATTAATAGTGAATAAGAGGTGGATGAGCTGTTTTGTAAACCTCCATGAAAGACGTAAACATTCATTGAGAGGACGTCTGTAAGTGACGTATTTGGGAAAAATAGATTGAATACAGAAATATTAATTGCATGCATGATTTTTAGAAACTGGAACAAACATATTTTTCAGTAGTTTATACTGTTATTTAATGGGGGTCTTCAAATGCCTTTATTAATCAGTGCATCTTATCTTAGACAGGGATGTCCCCACTGTAGGCACCAGTATAGTTGCAGTTCCTAGACAGAAGGGCTGTTGAAGTGTTTGTACAGATGCAGATGTGTCTAGCTAGATAAAAACCCCAATCTGAGTGTAGACCAGATGGCTAAACTCCTTGTCAGGGTGAAAATTCTTAGATGATGACAGCTTATGTGACATTGTGGTGTACTTAAAAAGATATAGGTAGAACAGTAGGAGAGAACTGTATTTTCATAACTCTGTATATATATGGCTTACACCTTTATCCATAATTACTTAAATTTGCTCCCATCTGTATATTTTATTAAACAATTTAGGTGAAGTACCTTGCTCAAGGTAACAGCTGTGTTCACCTGGGATTTGAACCCACAACCATCCAGATATATATCTAGAACCCTAACCACTGCTCCACACTGCTGCCCACTTGATGCATTTTAAATTCACCAGGTAGAGTGTGTCTATCTTGTTTATTTGTGTTAGGGGGCAAAAGGTTGTTTCCTTTGTTGCATCAGTTTAGGTGGCGGGCACACCTAAGAATATTCTTTAAATAAAGAAATCAGACCTGCCTTTATTTCTAGAGTTTAGTTCTCTTCTGAGTTCACTAGTATGGTCAATGTTTGAGATTTAGAATAGAAGTTTGAATAAGGTGATGTAAGGTATGAATTCTTAGAACACCCTCCAGTTGTCAGTTTTAGTTGGTAGATATTTATTTCTGTTTTAAGTCTACGTGTGTGATAGTTGTTTAATACATTGTCTTTTATATTAGTACCTGGTAATTTATTCACCACAAAATTGTTCACAGAAGACAGGACATCGTATCCCAGTCTTCTAAATCTTTGCAGTGTGTCAGAAGTACTGAAAATATTTTTTTCTGTAGTCATTAATAAATTGTTTTTATTAGTAAAACAATGTGACCCTACTGCAGAAAAAAACTATTTTCACCTATGTCTGTTTTCCAAATAAAATGGAGAGTAATCATCGAAGACTTAAAATAGAATAAACAGTAATCACAAGGAGATGTCAGCTAATCGGAGAGATTTGGTGGTAAAAATAGAAATAAGTAGGGACTTTTAGCATTGATAGGTGATACTGTAAAAGGCTACCAAACACAGCTGAAGGATGACTTGAGAATAGTGATCTGGACTCTCAGTGAATGCAGATAGTGGGAAGCTGACTACATATGACAATAGGCTAGATGAAGTTTAGAACTAGTTAAAGGTAGTTGAAAGTGAATTTTTGAAAGGCAAGAGACAATCTTTCCCTGTGGATAGCTCACTACAACAGTTCCCCATCATCTTCAGGTCTCTAATGCTGGAGTCTGATCCATGCCTTGTCAGTTTGGGTTTACTACAGAGCTCAGCACCCAGGGCACTGCCAGTCATACAGCAGACTGTGGACATGCAGGTGATACAGCGCCTCACCAAGCAAGTCAGAGCTCGTAACATAGCAGGATCTGTACTGCAAGGAGTGAAGTGACGGGCTAAAAACCTTCCTTGAGCCACAATGCCCCTACACTGCAGAACCAAAATGGCATCAGGACACAGAAGGTGTCATAACCAAAAACAGCACCTCTGGGGGGAGTAACAAGCCCACCCAGGTTGTGGTTATAACTGACATTTTTCTCTGCTGCCAGGCTGAACTTGCAGCCTGGACTTGAAGGCAGACCGCTTCTGAGATGTGGCACTGCCTATGTGAAGTGCCTGTTGCTTCCTGTCTGAGCTGGATGATATAGTTCACTCCGGGTCACTGGAAAAGCAGGGTGGCAGTTGTAAGGTTGGATTTCCTGTCCCAAGGCCATTCTGTAGCACTGTGAACAAGGACATTCTGCAGTGCAGCAGCCACTGGGCCTACTTGTGCCCTACTACTTCATCTATCAGCAGCCCCCCTGTGCTCATACCTATCAAACAGCAGTAAGAGCAGCCCAGCCTCTACTGACTGGCGCTTGAAGGGGGCTTATTTCTGCCTTCCTCGCCATCATCTCTCACTGTATACAGAAGCTGGCGGAGGAAGCAGAGAGCATCTTGCCTTTGGACAGCAGCTGTTCCACTTCCACCTCAGAGCTCAGCAGTAAGCAACTACTGCTGCAGGTCCCCTCCGAGCCCTGTGAGCCCAATAAGCAGAACCAAGAGGAGGATAAATGATGGAACCAGCCCTGGCTGGTTTTACTCAGAGTGACCTGAGCTAAAACAGCAGCCTCTACATTGTGTGGAACGAGGCTAGTGTATGCAAAGAACTGTGCACAGAGACAGTGCAGAAATAAGACAGAACTGAGCACACTCTTAAGCCCCCAGGTTTCTATACGTAGATCAGTGTTAACTACATAAATACTCTTTCAGAAAAAGTCTAATTTGGAGATTTTTTGTTATTGGTTCACCTTATTTAAGGTTTCTTAAAACATTTCTTGAACAATGTCTCCTATGTTTAAGAAATATTTTATTATTGGAACTCTTGTACACAAATAAAAAGTAATGTGTTCTCTTTTAAACCTAGTCCACGATAAAGATAATACCTTTTTGTTGAGTTTTTATGCAGCAAGCATTTGTTTTTATATTGTTTAAGAGTTAATTATCTACACTAATTGCTAAAGAATCATGAGTTATTATCCGTTTTGTTGGTAGTGACGTCTTTAGTCCTCTTAAGTAAAAAAAGTTTTCTTAAAAATGTTGCAAATTATTTGAGTTTGCTAGGCACCCAATCAGTGCTTAAAAGCACATGTGGAGCTCATTGGTGATGAGGAGAGATAAATTGCCATGCAATTACTCTATTGGGATATTACTATTGGTATTACACTCTGGAGAAACACAAAAACCATTTGCAATGAAGCCTGCAGTGTAGATGCACCTTCATGATTTAGCACCTTCTTGGTAAATATGTAGTTATATCAATGATGGCCACTTTAATTTTCAAACTGACTTTTGCTGTGACCATTAGTAAGAATCAGTTAAAATGCAGAAATCTGTTGCATTTCCCTTGTCCCTAATAAGACATATTAATACTCACCTGGTGAGGATTATTTAACTTAAAAGAAGCAGACCTACTGTACAAAACAACTGAAGGCTAATGTACTCTTTTGAGTGAATTAGTGTAGTCAGTCTCAAGGATCTAGTGGAGAATGTTGGGAAATAAGAAGTCTCTACATCTGTAAATATTTTGTTTCTGTGTTTTCTGTCGTGTGTGTTTGTTTGTTTAATATTTTTTTTTATCTTATAAGTTACTGCCTGTTTATTTGTTAACTACCAAAGTGTTCATAGAAAATTAAAGAAGCTATGTGACCTTGCTGCCTTGTTCCTTACTAGTGGGTCAGTGCTATTATTTAACTTTTATAAGTTGCTTATACTCAGGCTGTTGTCAGGACTGACTATTATAGTTTGACTAACATTTGACTTGAATGTTAAAACACTTTAACCTCTAATTAACCTCTGTTACTACTCACACCCCCACTCCCCACTCCATGTAACTATTCCATGTGAAATCTCTACCAAATCTTTGAGGTTGTGCACAGTATAATGAAACATTACCTGCCAATCACAATAAATCATTTTAAGGATAAAATATTGATGAGTAATTAAAGAACAACAGTGTAAATGGCACAGTGGTCTACATCTCACTTGCATGACTCAGTATGCCTCTAATATTATATGAATATACATATATGAAAATACTTTTTATTGTCTATAGAAATACAGGGATCTCTGTGCTATATAGAAAACTACAAAAAACAGCAGAGGGGCACATATATGTAAGGATGATAGTAGAGACATAGTGCTATTACTGGAACAGTGGCAATGTTGATAATGTAGTTCTATATGATGAACAAAGGAACAGCAACATAGTTCTTTACAACAAAAAATCCAACTAACAACAAAGGATTAGAAATTTGAGAATCTGAAGAACAACAATCTGGAGACTGAGAGGGTGATTTTTTATTTTTTCAAATGGCATATGAAAAGTTTGTGTGTGAGTTTTAACACTGCTGGAAGTGGCCCATTCAACCCATTTTGTAAGGCAAGTATTGGGGAAAAAAAGAATGAAGTAAGAAGTGCCATGTGAATCTTGGACCTTTTTATACGGATAAATGTTGAGCTAATTTAGTTAGGATGTTTCATACCGATGGAATCAGCCTATTCAGCAAAGCAAAATCCATTCTACAATGTTAAAGCAGAAAATAATTTGGCTAAGTGGAAAATTATATTTATATCACAAAATGTGAGAGTGCTTGAATCCATGCTACATATTTTCATAAAGCCTTAAAACTATACTAATAGAGAAGGACAACTAATATTCCAACAAAGTAGTACTTAGAACTAGGCTGTTACACAGAGGACATGACTGACGTACAGTAGGCTCATTTTCAAGACTCAGTGGGATGGATGTGCCAAATATCAGGGCAGGTTATAAAGATATTAATGCAATAGAAAAGGAACAGTTTTAAAGAAACTGATAATGTATGCCATCAGTGATGTCTTAATGGTATCACAAGAAATATCCTGTTATTACAGTAGTAAAAATAATAAAGTAACTTCTTATTTGATGACCACCCCTTTCAAGAGTGTACAGGCCTGCGATTGAAGTCCAGATGAAGGCCATTCTAGTCTGATTGAAATCTAGGAAATATAAATTATTTTGGAAGGTTGCACTCACGAGGAAAGAGTGTCTTCTTTTCACAAAACTTATATACCTATATTTTCTTTCAGCTGGCTTGAGCCCTGCAGAAATCCAGCAGTTATGGAAAGAAGTGACTGGGGCACACAATATGGAAGATAATGGCATTAAACATGGAGGGCTTGACCTCTCTACTAACAACTCTTCCTCTACTACCTCTACCACTTCCAAAGCATCACCACCTATTACCCATCATTCCATAGTGAATGGCCAGTCTTCAATCCTCAATGCAAGGAGAGATAGGTACAATTCCTATTTATTATTTTTCTCACACTTAGAATAACAAAAGATGGAGTTGCATGTATGATCTTCTGTTGCATATGTCAGCACAACACTCAAAGCTTTGTTTGCATTTATTTCAAGGTGTTTATTCCTTTAGGGCCAACATATTCTTTGTTTATTTGTTTAATAGTTTATTAATGCTTCTATAATAGTGAAACCGGTGAAGAGGATTTCCCTTATGATAGCAGAAAGTTTAATAAGCATGCTTATACAAAATCAAATGCAAGCAGGTATTTCAGAAAAATGTGTATACAAAAAGATAAGTGCTTTAGTGTTTTTTCTTTTGAAATAGCTTTACTATGTGGCTTGTCATATAAACAGAATACATGATTCCAAGATGGGGTTTTTTATGGTGTTTATACTTGTGATGGACCTTTTATATGCAATACTGCTGGAATGGAAGTCTGTTCACATTTCTGTCTGTCTTATTTATTATTTAAGCGCTTCCACAGTATGTTAAGTATTTAGAAATGGTGCAGACCTCCAGAAAGGTAGATGTGTTCTATAACCGACTTAACATAGACAGAAGACGAGCTGGAGCTAAAACGCACAGTAACAAAATCTTCAAAAGCAGACATCAACAAAAAAAAAAAGAAAAAGAAAAGACTTTTTATCCGTATGTGTCCCCTGGGCTCCTTGCTTCTCATGATGATCCAACAAGAAATATTGTCAAGAAGAGTCTCTTACCTACAAGGCCTAGATCAATGAGAGGGAGAGCTTGGTATAAAACAGTTTGTGAGCTCTGTTATAATACTGCCAAACCTAATGCAACAGAAGCTTAAAGGTTAACTGTCAGCTTTAATAGAATATATAGTGAATGTAGGGTTATAGGCAACCTTTGATTTTTTCTTCTTCAAGACTGTTTTGACAGAGGTATGTTCTTAAAAAACAGAAGTCACAGGTACATGTATGTTAAATCACACCCTGTAAAGTCTAATGTGACTGCCTCCCTCAGATAAATATACATCATTGATATGTTGTGTATGCTTACATTACATATGTTAGTGTTTCCATTTTATAGATGATAATATGGGTTTGTGTGGGTAAGAGAGAGGGAGGAATCGTATAAAATTAAAAACATTTTTCTGTAGACAAAGTGAAATTCATATATGAGGTACTTCTGCAAAGGCTGCTGAAATTCATAAATGATTAAACTGATATTGCCCTGGTATTTCCTCTGTCTAAATGGTTTCTGCACATCCGTGTTAGTTCTATAGCTGAACATCGCAGCTCAAAAACATAAAGCATTGCATCATTGTCGTCTAGCTACACAATCTAATGACAATGCCCAGTTCTTATTTTTTCATTTTCTTTATTAACAATCATCTTTGACTCTGTTTCTTTCTTAATTGGAACATCATCCAACCTTGGCAGTTGAACTATTCAATAGAATGATTATTTTTTTCTGACTGCACTGAGCTCAATTGACCTGTTTTGACCCGTTTGTCACTGATTGTAACCTGACAGGCGCTAGCAGCCTCAAACGATTATGGCTTTTGGGATGACTCTGACGCCGGTTTCTTCTCCTTCAGCTCATTACATGAGGAGACTGGGGCCTCCCACTCTCTCTACGGCCATGGAGTGTGCAAATGGCCTGGTTGTGAAAGCATCTGTGAAGATTTTGGCCAGTTTTTGAAGTAAGTTGCCAAGGATTTATAGCTTCTGGAACATTTTCATTTTCCTTTCCAGGAATTCTAATTTGTAAGCTTCTCTTGCTTTACTTGTCTAATTATGTGTGTGAGGTCTAAGACTGCATGAGTGTGGAGCAGGGGGTCTTTGTATTATCTATGTGCAGTTACAATCTAAGCATTTAGCAGTCAAAGCAAAGCCAATATTTTGTTGAGTTCTCTTGAATGTAAGCCATACTCAATTGACATACAGTATGCAGTTTGCCTTCAGAGAATAGTGACTTTGTCCATAGGGGGTCATTAAGCTTTAAGTACAAGTGTAAAGCTTGGTTATAAAAGGTTCCTTATTGGAATTCGACTTCCTCAGCCCTTGAGGTCAGATAATAGAGCTCTGGGTAATGTGTGGGCTGCATGTTCCTATGAAAACTAAAGGACAGTTTATTTTCGTTTAGCTTTAATTTTGCTCCCAGGGAATAAGCAGTTTATTTCAAAGGGTTAAATGAAGGAACAGTGTTTCCTGTAAAAGGAAGTCAAGGCTGTTAAGGTTACACTGTTACATTTGAAAGTCTAAAGATTAAGACTGACAAATCTCGAAACCTCCTAGATGCACAAAATGTTGATAGGTTTGTGAAAATGTGAGAAGCTAATGGCAGTTTGTATAGATGCATAGCTTTACAATCTGTGAATCCAGTGTTGTCATGGTGCAGCTAACCGAGTGAATGAACTCTTCATGCTCCATCAACAATTTAGTTAATTAGCTCATTTGTAATTGGTCTGCTTTGTTGCCAGGATGTTAGTAGGGACATCAAAGAAGAGGTGTTTGCAGTGCTGCAGATTATAGGTTATCACATAGCCACTCAGAAGAGAGAGCCGTTGTCTAAGAAAGAGAAATCGTAAATTTAAATATTTTAATTAGATTTGTAATTAAGTCCCAAATAATGATCTTGCAGCATTTTATAGGTTTAAACCCCCCATGCAAGTGACATCATAATGCAGGGAAATGATGAATCTCGTTGATGTTGTTTCCCCTTTAATTTCACTGTTAATCAACAGTTACAAATTGATTAATTTAAAGGTTTCTTAAAAGTAATTCATGGGAATGATAGTTTGCTACACTTGGAAATTATATTAATATTATATTGTACAGTATGAATAGTATAAATGTTAATGAAAGTGATTATTTTCAATGTGAGTGAAGTGTTGAGTACAACAGACCTAAAAACAAAATGTTTTCCTATATAGTCAGACATATTGTACAACATTTTCTTTCCAAATGCAAGCTTTGCTTGTTTGTAATTAAATTAAATGTTTTTTTCAATGGTATATTTTTATTTCATTTTCTATTCTGTCTATAGGTTTGCAATAGGTATGATCGTATTTTCTTTTTTATTTATGGCGGCTTTTTTGTTTTGTGCCCACGAACATGCTCTGTGTTAACCTCATAATGAAAAATGTGGAGATTAAAAAGTTAAGACATGAAAACCTGCTCTTACTTACTCATGGTATCTATTCCAATCCATTAACCTGAGTATTTTGAAAAATAGCATAAGCATATAACAGTACCATTACCAGATCTGATAAATACAGTGAAAAGAGAATTGAAGTCATTAAGATGTCCAGAGGCAGCTGTATCTATGTTGTCTGCACAAAGAAAAGTGAACATACTACTGCTGAGTTAATGCAACTGTACTGTACTTGAATGAAAAATGAATAATGTCTGCTTATCCATGTCATGAAAAGCTGAGCACAGTCTAGCTTTGTGGATTTCAGCAGCAGACTAATAAAAAGTCCTAAAAGAGTCTAGTTTATGTTCTGAAGTTGAACCTTTGCTTCTAAGGAGAAGTTTACCTTCTAGCTTGAGTAAAGAGCTAGCTGTGCAGCAGCATGTCAGTGGGGGATTATAGCTGAAAACAGTGGCTTTGCCTCATTTTTCTCATCATAGCAAAGGATTTTCGCCATAGTCAAAAGTTACGTGAGTGAATGAAACATACATTTGAAATGTTTTGATTTGTGATTTTGACACTTTTTTTGGCTGTTCTCCTAAAACCTGTAATCCTTTGATTGTTTTTGCTTATTTTTTAAAGAAGTTAATAACTTGTGAATAAGCATAAGGTACAGTAGCATACATATAAAAAAGGAAGATTGGAAGTGTATTTTTTAAGCACTTGGCTTTGGAGCAAAATAATCTTGCTTTAATAGGATGAAACAGGAGTGCAGTCATGAAGTATTCACTGCTGACTCGCATATATCATGTTCCTCTGGATCTGTTCTGCAGTGACTGGATTGCCTTTAGTAGAGTGGTCTCATTTTCTCTTTTCCCTGGTTTAAGGAAATTTTATTCAATTTCTTGGGATGCTCTTCACAAGTACACTTTCACAAAAATAGTTTTTCAGTTATTAGGTGTCCCGTGGCTTCCTTTAGGACATTGTGTATTCAGTCAAAACTCTTTGGCAAATTCATTGTTTATATTCCTGCTGTCTATCTCTACATACACACAAGTATTTCTTATCACAATAGTGGCATTACAATAAACAGGAACAGCTTGTGGGGTAAGGTGAGGACACACTAAACATAATTGCAGGTAGTATTTTTCATGAGAAACCTCAAGACTCTTTTAGTAACAAACAGTATGATCATCTAATTTCTGTAGGCCAGTGGCAAATTAATATTCCTACAATACCACACTTTCTTTTCCTTTGTAATGATGAAACAGGGTAGATTACAGTATAGCATTCAGGGAAGTAGACAAGTGTACTTTAACCTGCATGTAGCAGACACCAACAAACAAAGCATGATCTACAGTACAAAGATGGCTAATGTTTTCCTACTATGGAGAAATCATTGTTAGTGTCAGCGAAAACCTTTTCATGCTTTAGGAGATGTGTCAGTTATCCCCCAGTAACGATCAGGTTTGTTATTCGAAGCGTGAACACAGAGTTTAAAACAGTTTACATAAGAAATCTGTCAAAATCAAATGCCAGAGTGACTGAAAATCATTTCTTTCCTGATGGCTGTTTCAGATTCCCTATCAAATGAGTACAGTGGAGTTCCTAACCTTTATTTTGTTGTTGAAAGTTCAGCACACAATGCTGATTATTTTGTGCATTTCTATCTGTTTTATCTGTAGACACACCAGAGCACTGTGGCTTGGCACATTATGAAGCTTAATTACCAGAAGCTTCAGTTTATTTGTACATAGTACGTAAAGAACTCAAGCAAAAAAAAATAACTTAAATCACATTCCCGTGCAATGGGGTGAACAGCAGAGAGAGAAGAGTGTTGCAATAATCTTTCATAGTAACTTAGGGAATTCTTGGTTTTTGTTTTTAGTCCTATAAACGATGTATTTTTTACGCACTGGGAAAATGAGCATAAAAAGGTGGAAAAGTAGATGATTTTCCCCTTCCCACTAGTGTCTCTTTTTATTCATGACTCATTCTTTGTAGCAAGCAAAGTATTTGCTAAATCTCATACACTCATGTGGCTTTGTACCTGGCCTTAAAGTAAATCCTTAATCTATATCTTCCCCTGATGCCCAAGCTTGTCCTTGTGTCTCATTCAGTATAAACGTTAGGCTCTCTAAAAACATTTTTCGACTGAAAACATAACAATATTCCCCTAGATATTTATTATGTGTTATATATTGTTATTAATCTCTTTGTTAAGCACATTGATGGAGGGATGAATGCACAGTGACTAAAGCACACCTTGGCCCAGAAACAATCTCTTTATAATAGGAGTAATGCTTTTTTGTGAAATCCCTGAATATATTATTGAATTTTTTTAACATCTGTTAAGTTGTGAGAAAAAAAAAATCTAGCAAAAATGCTAATTTATTGATTAAATAGTGAAAAAAATCCTTATAATTTTAAAACTGTTGTTTCTAAAACCTGCGTGAGTCAGAAAATGTATTTCTTTACATTCATTAAGCTCCTATTCTTAATGTACAATATAGTAGAGATTATGTGTTAAACACAATTATATATATGTGTCTATCTGGTTGGGATTTTAATTTTTGAAATGGACGGTTTCTGCTGTGGCCTGGACGGAACCAAACAGAAACCTTATTGTGCTATGACTGATACTGTACCTGATCAAGGTATTTCCTATGAAATCCACATCATAGAACTTCCTAACATTCAGTTAATGAGGAATGGATAGGAATGACCTAGAGTCCTGTAGATCAGATCCATAAAATGTGCAAGCAGGGAGTAGTCAGCCAGGAATAATCAATCTAGTGCTACAGGGGCCTTCCCCATGCCGAGTCACTTCTTGAAATGTCTTCTCCGTTTCCACCAATTCTTGCAAATGTCCTTGCTCTGTTCATCACCATTCCTCTTCTTCCAAAGTTTTGTCTCAGATGCATGTGATTTCTGATTGATTTTGGATTGCTTTTGGGAGTTGGTTGATTAATTATTCTACCACAAGATCTAATATATTATATGTACCATATTGGTCAGAATATAAGGTCAAATTTAAAGCATCTTTACTTTTCAGAAAATTACACAAATATGCGTATCATAAGAAGCAGTTATGATAATGTCACAGCAGCGCATGGGGAAAAATAAATGACTGCTCTATTTTCGAATCCAGCAAAACTTGCCAGATCTGAGGAGTTTTGAGGAGAATCCACCAGCATGGTGGCACCACACATGGTTGAGGAAGTGGAGATAGGCACCTCGCACCCTCCTACCTTCAGCCCATTACTCTTTCCAGGTCACAGGGCATGCAGTCAGGTACAGGAGGTTCAGTGCTGAGTAGAGAAGGGGTGTGTCGCTCACTGGGGACACTGCAAGCCTGTGGGTGACTGGGAAACGACATTCCGATCATACGGTTTAGCCAGCTGAGCCACTGGGGAGCACAGAAAGGGTTCTGCAACAGTCTTGACTTGACTTAGAGCGTAGTTCACGGCTGAAGGAAGAGTTCTTATTTTCTGAAAAATTGAGCTAATATGGTATAGATTTTTGTATTGATATATAAAACATAAACCAGAGAGTATATATTCTCTTAGAATATATATTCAGCACATATAGCCAGTTTGGTAGTTAATACTTAATCTGTGGATCTTATTAAGTCTTTTCTTCAAAGAAGCTTTAACAATGTGGCTAGTGCCTGTTATTGGTTTCAGTGCACTTCCACAATGTTTCTGCTTGTGTTATCTACATATGTGTGTATCAGCCCTCCCCCCATAAGAAAAGTTGAACTAAGGAAACTTTGTTCTATAATGACAGCATCATGCTTCCAGTGACTAAAGATATGCAGTAGGATGGGGTGCCAACCCATCACCATGGAACTTATAGGGTTCAATCTCTGAACCCCAGTTTTAACCTGATAGGAGCCACCAGTTCTTTACAGTATATGAATGTGTAGTGTTTGTATAGATCAACCATAGACTCTTGTTTACTCGGTACTTAGGTTCCTGACATAGCACATATACCCAAAATCGCATAGAATCAGAACACCCCCTTAGACCCTCCTATTCCCCTCCCTTAAACAAGTAAAATTAATTGTAAGTGGATTAGTATTATGAAAACAGTAATACAGGAAATACAGTACTGTACAAAATAGATCAAATAAAATGTCATAATAAAAAGGTAAACGATGTTAAAGGTATGGTGAGGAAACACCATCATCTCCTAGTGATGATAGTGATGAATATGAAAGGAGTGTGCAGCTGATGACGGTGAAGACAACAGTGATGATGATGAAGGTGCTGTACACTCGACTTCCGCCTCTATTCAGACTTGCTCTCCAGCAAGATTGTTGCTGGAGATAGATAGTCCAGCAAGGAGATGTCGGAGGCTGTGCGCTTGGGAGACAGCCTATGAGTGGAGGAGGTGGCTGTGGTGGTAGTGAGGGGGTAGTAGCTCTGGCATGGGGGTTGGGAGTGGTCACTGCGTCTCGAGAAGTCGGTGTTGCGGGCTCTACCCATTTTCTTTTGCCGCACGTTGATGAAAGCAACAGAATGCTACAGGCTTTGTAACTGGTTCCCAAAGCGTACTGTAGCTCAGGTGGAATTTGTGAGAATTCGTGCATTATTAGATTTTTCTTTTATTTTTTCATCGCCGACCGCACATACACAGATTTGCATAAAATATTTTTAGCTTAAAGATATTTTGCGTAAAATGTGAGTCTGCTCTTTACTTCAGTGTTGACCTCTTTACCCACAGGAATTTTCCCAGAAAAAAATGCCAAGGTGATAGCCTTAAATGCAAGAACATTTTTATAAATGTCATATTACTAAATAGTCTCATGTGAATGAAACCAAACAGTCACCTATGTAGCACTAGCCTTGATAGTTTCTGGAATTCAGTTTGATACCTTCAGCTTTGGAGCAGGTGGCCTTTTAAAATGCTGTTTTTTTAACCTTATTTGATTTTTCTAAGAAGTGATATACATATTCCGTGCTGTACACATTTCTATATCTATGTCAAATCTGTATTTGTATTGTTTTTTATCCTTTGCTTTCTAATTTTTTGGAGTGAACCTACTGTAATTTGATCGCACCTCACGAAAGGAGACATTTTATTTGTCATCTATTTAACTTATATTCTCTGTTGCCACATCTTTATTACCTACAGCCTGAATAAATGGCAAGTGAAGTCACTAACCTGACCAGCAGTGACGGTAACTGGTTGTTAATTAAAACCCAGAAGGCAGCAAAGATAGTTCTTCTCAGCGCTGCCAGGCTGCTGGCTGGATGTGACAAGACCTTTAAAACTGAGAGAGAGCATCTGTAATGTGAAGGCTGAAATGTTTATATATTCACAATGAAAGCAGTAAAGTGTACTATCACCTTTTTCTTTTAAGGTTAGTGGCTTTATACTGGTGCTAGTACATGTAGGCAATAACAATTGAAAAACACTATTTTAAATTGTGTGCTGCTATTCCTTCATCATACAAAGGACAATAATGGCTTCTTCTCAAGTCATTGGAATAGTACGCATCTTTTTAGGGATGACACATTTACATGTAGTTTCAAATATTTTCTAAATTTGACTTTATTTACAAATTACTACACATCGCATAGGAAAATTATTTTTTTCTTGAAAAAAAATTAAGAGCTAATAACAAGAAGCCAGGTTTCACACATAAATACTAAGAGCCAGACACTTACAACATAGATTCTCACTGCTTTGCTGAGCGTCAACCGACCACATCATTTATTCCATTTTGAAAACAAAAATCAATATACCTATAAAGTGACCCATAAATTAGAACTGGCTTGAGGAATGTTTGTTCAGTGCTGCCTTTTTGAAGGCACCCATTTAATTTCTTCTTCACCTCTCTGTTTGAACTACAGTGTCTGTAAGAGGCTCATTAGGGGACATTAGGGACTAAAGCTAACCAGAATTCCAGGGCTTGCTTTGGTTTTATTAATGCATAGCAGAGTAGGATGCGCTTAAATATTTCATAGGCATTCAGTAATTTGTGTGTAATCGGCTTGTTAGCAGGATAGTAGAAGGCGAATAGGTCTGTAAAATAGTGTTAGACGGTGCACGGGTAATTCACAGACCTTTAGCATTAGGAACAGCTGTTACTTAAAAAAAACACGATGGTGCTGGGAAATAGAACTGGCAATAAGTAGAAAACTTAATAAAGGTTTTGTAACAAGCGTCTTCAGGGATAACAGCCCACTTGGTCCTTTTGAAGCAGCTATAATTTATGACATATGCAATATATCAAGTGCATAAGATAGCATTATGGAGCATTGAAATGAAAAGGGTATTTGCAACATTAGTTCCAACTTCTTGCAAGGGACGTGATTAAATGATTAATGAAATGTCCCTTTGCATATGCATTCTGAAACAGCAATTAGGCACGGGCTGAGGAAACCTACCAATCCTCTCATTTTTTAGCGCCATCTCATTCCTGATTTATAAATCATAGAGAATTGTAACGCATCAGACCTGAAACAGTTACAAAAGCATAAACGGGAATAAAATAAAATTATCATAAATACGCACATCCATAATTGAATGCTAATGCAGTACATAGTGATCGAGTTTTTAGCCATTGTGCTTACATATCTCCTCCTATTCCTCTGCTTTGATTGGCATAATTAGGTAGGGTAATGAATAGGCACTGTTATTTAGCATATCACTGGTAAACAATAGTAAGGCAAGGAGAAAAAAAAAAGATGTGGCAGAGGTATATATGTGTATTTCAAGCTCTCAGTAATGCACTGGAGGCTGTTCTATAAATGATCATTGAAGGGCTGCAAGCTAGCCTATAATTACAGGAAAGAAAGTGGCAGCTCTGGCATTTCATAACCATGTGTCCTCGAAGAGTGCTTTGTGAGTTTGTCACCAATGATAATTTAGATAGAGGCTCATTACTGAACATCACAACACTTTTAAAACCTTTCGCCTTCATACCAGAGAATAAAGGTCTATTTTAATGGCAAGGTTCTTTTGTGTTCTACAGACAAAATCCAATCAAGACAAAACCTCATTGACTGTTATTGCAGTCTACAGTTTCTATTCTAAAGAAGGGCTGAACAGATAAATTGAATACGTCTCAGGGAAAAATATGCACATTGAAGCAAACATTTTGTAAATGTGACTTAAGTGAATGTGCAGTTAGTGATTATTTGCAAAAAAAATGAATAGTTTTTTAAAATTCTTTTCATGCCTATTGTTCTCAGTGCTGTTAAGTGAACATTTTGAACTATAAAGCATTTTTACTTTCCAAATCCCTCCCTATCCCAACATATTATGTTGCATTAGCAACCCAATGAACCTATGCTTAATTTGTAACTTAATATGAAAGTTTGTTTCAGAATCAACATAAAGTTCTCTCTGCAAATGAAAAAGGGTTTATGTCATTGTGGCTTTACTGACTAGCCAAGACTGTGATGAAAAACCAAACAGGCCTTTATATATTTAAATTTGTGGTCTCAACGAAAATGTCTACAAGATCATAAAGAAGAAGCACATGAACCAGCCAAGCTCACGTGACATATTGTGTTTCCCAAAATGGCAAAGAATAAAATCTGTATTCTTTGATTGCTACATTGCCTTTTTATTGTAATCTGTTTAACCTCAATAATGATAACATCGATTTAATTACTGATAAGTCAGAAAAAAACTAGTCTCATGTCATTTATTATGTTTTAATTGTGCATCAATATACTGTTGGTTTTCAGGCACCTTAACAGTGAGCATGCTTTGGACGACAGAAGTACTGCACAGTGCCGTGTTCAGATGCAAGTTGTACAGCAATTAGAAATACAGGTACTTCTGAAGCTCATCAATCTTGTGTCTATTATATAGTCAATCAGTTTCTATCAGTTTTAATAGAAGTCTTTATTACTTTTTAATTAAATTCATGCTGCACTAATTGTCTTGCTTTTTATTTTAACAAAATGCATTTCTTCTAGTTTATATTAATGAAATACATTTATACCTGAAGATAGCAGTAAAAAATTAGCGACTATTTTAAGTAGACAGAGCATGACCTAATTAAATTAATACAGTAGTAAGAAAATTAATCCTCTAATTGAAAGACCGTATTTGTCAGCAGAGCATAAATTTAAAGGAATTAATTGTATTCATGTAATTTATTACATTGTCAATAGTCTCAAAAGTGTAGGCCAAATTTGGTTCAAATCACCTTTTAATTATCTTAATATTCAACAATATAATATGTGTTTGTAGCTTTTACTAAATAATGTTGTTTCATTCGTATCTGAATATGTCGTTTCTCTGGAATTTATTTTCCGCTTTTTTAGAGTTTCTTATTTATTGGATTCTCTTCTGGGAAACAAAACCTGGTTTATGTACAAAAAAAAATAATACTTTTGCTGACTTAAAAAGCTACACAAGCTGATGCCAACAGTGTGACCAATTATAGTAGTTTTGCTGTGTTTTTGAGCCCCAGCAAGGTCCGTCAATTGTAATGAGACCCAGTGCAGTGTGGATGCTGGCTCAGTGGCGGAGTTCAGCATTTCACACTGCCTGGTCTCTGTCACTCTATTGAATTAGATTGATGATGGCAGATTGCAGGGGCACTAACTGGACCTCCGAGGGAAAGGATGAAGTGTGTAGGCAATCCTTGCAGGCACTTCGCTTGGAGGACCCTTCACCCCTTCACAGCTGTTGGCACTAGTCCATTCCTAACAGTGTCCACAGGACTTTAAGTAGACACTGAGGACCTTCTAATTTATGGTCTTAGTAACTTGTTACTGTCAAAGCATCTGTGACCTAAATTCTGTTATTGACAAAAAGATGAAGTGTTATTTGTTTTCCCTGACCTTTTACTACTCCATACTTCCAAGTTTTTTTTTCCTCCTTCTTCTGGTGAAAGTCTCACTTTCTTCCAGCCAAAGCATAGAGACTCAGACTTCTTATATGCAGGATTCATTACAGCGAGACAAGCTCGGTAACAAGATGTATCACTGCGGTAAAATAACAGCATCAGTCAATTCTAAAATGCTTAGTGTTCTCACTTTTTTCCCCCCCTGCTTTTCACTAACAGCTTTCTAAAGAACGTGAACGTCTTCAGGCAATGATGACCCACTTGCACATGCGACCCTCAGAGCCCAAGCCGTCTCCAAAACCTGTGAGTGCATATTGCTCTATAAACAGTAAATAGGACAGTAAATGTATCAGGCAGAAAATGAACAACTTAGCCAGAGTTAGAAAACATTGAAAGTGATGAAGTGCAAGGCAATGAAAGCAAAAGCAAAATGCAATAGCTTTTTAAATTGTATGTTTCTTTAAAATAATGTTATGTTATACAAATCCTATCAGATCTTCGCGGCAGGTGACACTAAACACAATACACCCATAAGTGTACAAATCACAGCCTTGTCTCTGTTGCCAAAATGTTAGAACATCTTACTGTGATAGATTTACTGTTGAAAACAACCTGTTGGCCAGCAATTGCTGTTTAGCTGTGTTACTAAGGTAGCACTTACAGCAGTATGAAGCAAAAATGATCTTTCTTATCTTTTATATTGGAAAAAAAAGGTAAAATGTTATTTAACTAGCAGGAGCTGTTGAAGCTAAAGTGAGGGAATATAAGATGTTCTATAGCTATAATTTTAGCTGCCTTTTACAGTACATTGAAATTGATATACACATTGGAAAAGAAGAAATGGGAAAAGGTCTGTAAATGGCTGCCTTTAGTATACTGCATGGTCTTTTTATTTTTTATTGCTGTATATAAAAATGGGCTAATTAAAATGAGTTACCATTGTTAGCAGAAATATATAAAATGCTGTTTTTATGTATTTCTGTATGCAACTGTATGTTTGTTTATTTACTTGGTGAAACCTATAATTATATTCTAAATGTCCACAAATCACAAGCATTTAACATGTAATTAATGAAGAATGCTATAGTGTTTACTCAGAGAAATGAGGCTGTATATGTTTTTATAGTATTTCTTGTAAAACAATACACTTAGTAATTACCAAGCAAGCATTTTTGACGTAATTATTTATTTGACAATATAAGGTACTTAAAAATCTTTTTGGGGACAAAACATTGTTATTATGTTATGCTGCTGAGTAACTGTCTCATTTCAATAGAATAATTTTCCTCATCACTTCCTATCGTATAAAGTAGATAATCACAAGATAGAATAATTATCCCGTAAATCCATCAGGAATCTGCCGCTCGTTTTTTCCAATTAATTATTCAATCAGTAATTTTTTTAAAACTCCAGCAGCGTGGTTACATCTACACTAATAAAGAATTTTCAGCCTATAATCCAAAACAGAATATGAATGAATAATGTAAATGAAGTATTACATTACATAAACCACACATGAAAGAATTGCTAATTGCATTTGATGGTGGGCAATTAATACAGAATCATAGATGAGCAGTTTAAAATGAAACCACAGTTTAAGGTTCCCATTGGAGCTGGTGATATCTAAAGTGCTATATTGCACTGTTGGCCTTAAATTGGCTTAAAAGAATAAAAGTGGGTAATATACAAAAACTAAAATTTATATGCTGTACAAAAGAAGCTTCATAATTGATATCACAGTACAGATTTATGCCCTCATATGCAGTGGCTCAGTTGAAACAGCCCACACATTTGATAAATATTAATAGTATGAATTTATTACCAAGGAGGAATGAGCTCTGTTGGTTCATCACTGCACCCTTAACAGCTATCAGTACATGAACACAAGGTGCAACTGCACTGTCTATTATATGACCCCATTTACTCTCTGAATGGTACTTCATTAAATGTTACCTTTTGGCCATGCTATGGATGGATGAAAATCAAAGTTATCAAGGCTGCAAGTCCTGAATAATGAGTTTTACCCAACCTTGAATATATTCAGATGAGCTGAGGTAGCTAAGTGCTCATCCTAGCTTTTACATGCTTTTCCTCAGTTATGTTTAATAAATTCCATTTTGCTGGTGCGGGATTGTATGCCTGCAAACATGTTACGCTTGTTACTGCAGCTAGCAAAATATGTTAGCCTAACACCATAAATATACATACTACACACATGCTTTATAGAAATATTTATTATGAATGGCTCTGTATATATTTAACAGCATATTGAAACCTTTTGTTATTATCAGTGCTGAACATCTGAGACATAATTACAACTTCATAGTTTATATTGGTTTCACTTTGTGAGATGCATTTAGCATGGGGAAACCACAGTGCTTTTACTTTACAGACTGAGTTTGTTTCCTCAACAGGACATTTAACAAGGGATATGATTTTTTCCCCTTTTTCTCTACATGGGTTGTTATATTCTGAGATCTTACAAAAATATTTTTCTGCTCATGCAGATTTACTGAAATAATTGCTAAAATGAAAAATCCATATAGGATGGCCATTAATACATCAAACTGGTTACTGGGGTTGTATTTCAAAATATTTGTATATTGCATTTTTAGGTATAATGTACATTTAGAACAACAGCAAATGTGGTGACAGCTGTATTATCCATATACATATATGTTTGTACAGATGCTGTAATTACAGTATTGTGTAATGCAGATTTTTTTATAGCTACTGTAGCTGTAGTACAATGTACAGCCCTTCTCGATAAAGTCATTAAACAGCATTATCTTTTTTTGTAAACCTAACAAAGAAACTGCCGTCTCATTCTGCCCAGCTTACAGCAGAAGCTGAAAAACAGTTTGTGGTTTATTGGGAACAGATGCACTTGGGGATGCCTTCAGGGTGCCAGTCGTTATTATAAGACTGCTAATGTGCTTCTCCTGGCTGCTACCCAAGATAGAACAATTAGCTGGCATATGTTAATTTTTGTTTCCCTAACAAATCTCCTTATTTGTTATATGTGTAAAACATGCCCACAAAGATCAATCAACCTTCAACTCTTCATTTTCTTCCCATACAATGATACATTTGGTGACAAATACATCAGTCAAAAACAAACACATCTAAATTGCTGAAGTAAGCTTTTTTTTAGTAAGTTTTCAATTGCACAGAGCATTTTGCAGAATCTTCAGTTTACTTCTTCTGCACACCTTTAAAAATTGTGACTTAATCCTTCTGAGAATAAACTAAAATTGTGGTGCTGGTCATAGTTGTCTGTCTTTAATGAGGTTCTGTTTATGATGATAATTTATGTGGTACGCATGGCAGAGCCATTGGGTTTTTTATTTTTTTAGATGAGCAACACATGATTTCAGAGAGTAATATAAGGCATAATGATAACTGCTTTGCATACAAGCTACGCTTTTTCCTTTTTTCGTGGCGTGGCACCCACTTTCCTGGGTACATCAGCATTAAGTGACACTGTAATCATAAATTGAAAATGATACTTCCAGTAGAGTTGGCAAACTTGACATTTCATTATATTTGTTAACACATGCCACAAATGATTGTTAATGGGGAAATTCCATTCCCCTCTCACCATCTCCAATCAGATTTAATTTGAAAATTTTCA
>NC_142619.1:38012500-38015000 GCF_059453375.1 Lepisosteus platostomus
AATTTTGAAGGCACCTACTGCATGTATTTTTCATTTACTGCTTTGTGGTTTAACATGAAGTAAAAAAAATACAGTAACATTAAATGCCATGAAATCACAATTTTGTATCCACAATGTGAAATGAAATGTTGTTTTTTTAACATTGCCGAAACGGACGGCGGCATTTTGCAGAAAAAAAAAACTAAAATGTTATTCACAGTTTATGAATGCTGTCAGCTTTTTTACAATTTATTTTGATGGTAATCTTTGAATAAGCCAAAACAGATATTTAACAAATGTTTTAAAACTTGGGAGAGCGCTTCAGTAAATGATAAGTTAATCATACTGGGAGGCCAGTTCTTTGAGACTCCTTCTGCTTTTTCATACGTGAAAGAAGCGAGAAGGACACCCTGTGGCAGAGACTGGAACCTCCAGCCCAACTTCAAATGTTAGATTGATAGCAGCCTCTGCAAATGCAAGTGGATATGCATTAATATTTATCTAAGCTGTCATAAATGATTTCACATCATAGTGTTAGTGAGCGAGGCGCTCATGGCAAAAACTTTAAAATTTAATTACTGTATATAATTTTTATGCACAAGAGGCAAAATGTCAGGACATTTTATTTTAAGGTAAAGTTTTGGTCATTTTAATAGTCATGAAGTTTTTTTTTTAAGTGTAAATTGTAGATCCGTAGACTAGATGAAAACCACAAAGTACAGTGCCACGTGGGGTTAAACTCTTCAGTTGACAACCCACTTAGAAGTTATGACTGATGTTGAATGACATTGCTGCTAACTTTGAAACCTAAAAGTTGATCTTATTCTGTGTTGTCAATTTTTTGGGATATTGTTTTTGTTGTAGCATTAAAATAGTCATAAAATAGTCATATTTTTCCCCACCTTGTAAAATATGAATGTGCCCTATAACCTAAACGCATGAACTTTTAACCACACTGACCTAATTTGCAGACAACGTAAAGAATAATATCTATAGGTGAATATCTGGCTAATATTTCTTAACAAAACATGGAATCAAAAGAAAAGGGTTACAATGGAGATGATTGTGTCGAGCAGTTCTGGATCTCAGCAGAGGTAGATGGTGCTAATTCTGATACTTCTGGAACAGTTTGAAAAAAAGCTTTACTACAACACATTTCACTTCACAAAATAAATAACAGAAAGTAAAGCCTTCTTGTGATGTGCTATGTTTGCTCAATGTGCTATGCTCATTTATGTATTTTGAAAATTACAACAGAACCTCAGAAAAGAAGAGCAGTGATCATGCATGTGATCACTGTGAGATGGAAATGGTTCACATGTGTGCTGCTGGGTGATTTTCTAATCTGTTGTGCTCTGTGTATTTCTTGTAGGCCGCATTAGCGGAAAGTAGTTTACCATTGCTTGGTAACCCAGGTTTGATAAACACCAGCTCCACTGGCTTGTTGCAAGCAGCTCATGAAGACCTCAATGGTTCACTAGACCACCTTGACAGCAATGGGAACAGCAGTCCGGGTTACTCTCCCCAGGCTCACTTGTGAGTGACTTCATGTGCCTTTCCTTACACTGTGAACACTGGAGAAGAATGCATGTTTTTTTTTACAATACAATATATTATTTTTGCATTCATGAAACGTATGTGTATTATCTGTGTCCTTACTATCCAAAACTTGTTTTGAGAATTGTTTCTGTAACATTCTCAGGTTATATATTTAAAGTTCCACAAAATCATCTCTTACCATCTCTTACTGGATAAGTTATTAATAACCCATTATATAGTGACAGTATTACGTATTACAGCATAAACAATAACTTTTGGGTGCTGCACATTTTGCTTTCAACAGTTCTTTACAAAGACAAAGCTGGTAGATGTTTTCTTTGAGAACCAAAAAATAATAAAACACATTTAAAAAACAAACAGTTGGAAACTGCCCTATGTTTTATGAAACCTTAAAGTTTTAAGTGACTTATAACTCGGATAGCAGTTATAGCCATTAAATAGGAGTAATTACAGATTCAGATTTAATTACTCCTATGTCTGCATTGGCGGGGTTTATATGTTATATTTTATGCAAGACTGTTCCTATTAATATTTAGCAGCTAACAGTATCATTAATTACTTTAAAATCTTTGCCTTTCCATCTTTTTTAATGGAGCAGAGAAGGAAGGAGTATTAAAAATTTATGTATTGTGGATTTCAGAAATGTGTATGTAAGGAATGTCTCCCCCTTATCAGTGATGTCAAATGTGTCACTGTTTCATGTTTACTAAACTGAGGACAGAGAAAGGGATAGTGGGGTTGTGTTTTACAGTGCCGTTTTGTTTTAAGCCTTGGTGAGAATGTAGAAATGGGAAGTCATAGGCTCACACACAACTTGGCGTATAGCAATACTTAATCTGCAAATGTGGTACAGACCAAATGTTTCATTTGAAATCAGAAATGGAGCTTTATTGAAAAAAGAAAGAAAGGTCCTTGGTGTCACACACTAAAAGCCTGAATACTGGCCCATATAGTTCCTTTG
>NC_142619.1:38195000-38245000 GCF_059453375.1 Lepisosteus platostomus
GCCTTGTCTGCTATATTTGATCATTTTGCACTCTGAAATCCCTATACATGTGGTCACTGGAAATCACCACAGTGTTGATCACAAAGTATGTTTATAAATTACCCAAAATAAAAAGTATTATATTATAGACTTTATTATATTGGAATTGTATACCATATTAATCTTATTATCATGAGTGCAAACTGCTTGACTATAAAGCAAAAATAACAGTTTTTACTTTGTTTTGGAGACCCCTGTACTGTATAATACATAGAGAGACCAAACGCAACTGTAGACATAAATACTCACATCCTGCAACTCAAATCTTGAAAAACATTGTTCATTCATTTATTATCTCAAATGATGACACAGCACGATTTAGAGTAAGATATAATCATCCTAAAAGAGTTATGATGCTGTCACGGACGCTGGAAAGGCCAGCTCTGGAATGAAAAGAAGAGCAGTAGAGACCCTATGTGTAGTGGCAAAAACCAGACAAACACAGAGGTTTGCTCCGGGCTCAGGGGTCAGGCGATGTCAGGGAAGAGGCCTATGCCCTCAGGACACAGACGTGGGGTGACCTGTTGCTGGGCAGGCCTCGCGACATCTGTACCCTAAAGCTGAGCCAGGAACACTGGAGACGCAGGGACTAAATAGGAAACAGAAACCAGTCACACCGGAAGGACATGAATAATCACACGGAACTAGGAACAGGAAAGAAGTGGAGCGCCCTCTAGGGGTTGGATGTCGACACGTAGAAAAGGCTGCACAGCACAAGGGGGAGGAAAAACCTCATTTAACTGTCAAAAAACCTCCAGGAGTCCATGGCTACCCTCTCCTCCGGGGTTACAAATAAACTTTATTAATGTGTGGTATAGGGAGCCGGTAAAGTCTCTCTTGAGCTGTGACAAATGCACAAATTTTTCAGGTTAGGGCCTCTATTATTTTAGGGTACTTATGATCACATTTTAATGTTCCTTCAGAAAAAGCCTGGATGCTTTGTATACCTTATTGCAATGAAAATGGTTTTCATTGTTTTTTGAGTGCATTAATGCATTTCAGTAATTGAAAACATGATGCTTTTAATGAGATTTTTTATGGATATGAGAGGATCGCTGTTCTGGTAGAGCGTTGTTGTCCTTGCTGCTCAGATAGAAAACTTTTACTTTTATGAAAGGAAATAAAATATTTTAAAAAAAGAAAACAATGATAAAAACTAAATTCTCTCCAAACATAAATGGGGAAATATACCAGAGAAACATAACTGAAGCTACAGTACATTACAACAGTGCAAATAATGGACAAAAGTCAGATGGTTTCATAGTGGAAAAAAAGCAAGCAACAAGTTCCCTAAAAGTAAAAGATCCCCATATAGCTAATACTTATCTGTATCTTGTTTCAGTGTTCTGCTGGAGCTGTGGTGATTTTGTTTTAACTGTTTCTATAAAATTATATAAAGGGTATTTAAAATCAAGGTCGAGCTATCTTTGTGCAAACAGTAAGTGTATGTTTGCTGTAGACCTTTCTGTAATGTGACCTGCAAAAAAATCAGACAGCCAAAAACAATAATGTAAAAGCCATTTCATTTCCCAGATTGAAAAAAAATTTTTTTTTCTCATTCAGGTAATAAACTTACCAGAAAAGAAGTAACACATTTTTAAACTGAAATACATAGTTCTAAGTGGAAGACTGAATTCATTTGGCTTTGTGGTATCATAGTTTGTCTTGAATACCTGACACATGCACACCAATCTTTTTAAAATGTACAATTACTATAGTATTACTTTTATCAGATACACCTGTAAACTTGTTGAGTACATCTTGAATATATACACATTTCTCAGTTGAACATATGCAGTATACTGTATACAACTCGCACTTACTTTATGTCTGCAGTGTAAGTGATTGCTTGCTCCTCACATTAGGCTTTCTCAGGGTCATCACCACACATCTCATTTAGGACATACAAGGGCAAAGAAGAGAGAAACTTATTTTAATTGTTATAATGAGCTGCTTGTCTTGCTTTCTTCAACTCACATGGCCCAGCATTTATTTAGTCTGTGTCACGTAGAGGAAATGAATAAAAACCTTTGATATCTTCTTGCCCTTTATTAGACATTTTTTTCTTTTGGCTTAGCAAATTTAAGTGCATCTTTGCCATGTTTGAATAATACTCTGCAGGCCTTGTACAGTATCTGATTTTTAAAAAATGCAGTGATAAGAACTGTCATGGAGTTGAAAGATCAGAGACTTCTTCTCACAATATAACTGCATGGGTTAGCCAGATGCCTCTAAGGCTGATGGTTCAGAATAATTATGTAATAAGTAACTGAATGTATACGAAACAAACTCAGGAAGTAGACCAATGATATTCAGCCTTGCACCTAGAGATCACCGTCAACCAGGTTTAATAGGCAAGTTAAAATCTACAGTGACTCAAGAACTGGAAGGAGTGGTAATACAAAAGTAAAGATTATGGGCTGGAATGAAAAACAGAAAACACAGCAGCCAACAGGACTAGAACGTAATATCAGCGTAGGATATTCCAGATCCATTTTCATTGAAAACCTCCGTTCCAGAATGACCAGCTCAGACTTACAAAAAAGGGAAAGATCTCTATGAGTTGAATTAAAAGTACTTTTCACAGGCTATAATGTTCTTAAAATCTTCCACTGACCACTAAAAGGTCCATTGCTCTAATTAAAACAGAATATTCCAGAACTTGTTCCATTTTATTGATGACAATGATTTTGTGGTTATATACTCATTCTTTATCATTAGCTTCAGTACAATTCTAACCTTGCAACTATAAGTAAGATTTAGTTTGATTTAAGAAAGGATGTTTCTTCTTCCTAGAAAAGATGTTTCTTCTTCCTACATTTTTGCTAAGTGTAATCAATATTTCACTTCAGTAGTTCCCAAACGTACTTCGCTATTTGTGCTGAATATCCTTTGGTAATAATACCGGAAGATCTGTTGAAAAAAAAAAGAAATCTAAATTGTGGAAATATCCTTGGGCACGTTGCTTTTCTGACCTTAGGCCTCTTCTAAATTGAAATTCAAAATAGCATTACTTGAAGTCAGAAGGTCTCATCAACCTGTAAAAAAGTTTGCACAACAGGTTTTTGATTCAGATGACGTCCACAGTAAATAAATGGAACTTCTTAACAGACGTTCAGGAGGGATAACAGCAGAAAACTCATCCAGCTGTTATATACTACAATCATTACAGATTCTATATACAGTATAACTCTTGCACGCACCTCTTCACTTTTTTCACACACATCATGCCTTTGCGGCTCCCCCTTGTTTAACCCCTCTGTCTGAATGGGGGCTTGAGCCTGGTCATCCTATGGCCAGTAGGCTACCTATTAATCAAGTGGGTTAAGGCAAAACTCATTATACTTAAATACTCAATAACAATTTGCAAAGCATCTGATTCATGTATGACTTTATTCCTCGTGAAATATTGTTCGGCACAGATTTTGGTCATGGAATAAAAGGTGTCAGGACACATTTGTCTACCGAGTAGTTTGCAATTAAAAAAAACTATTGAAAATCCCTGTCCAATACCGTGTTGAAAAAGGCGGGAGCAAGTCGTAATGATCAAGATGTAGCTTTTATTGAACGTGTGAAAGACAGGAGCTATAAAAATAAATCAGCGAGCTAGCCTTGAGTTCCGGACACACCAACAACAATCATGATAAATAAAAAAACATTCTACAGCTGGGCAATGTTCCTCATATTCATTGACCAAAATTAATATTTTTCCTTATATAAAGGTATATGTCTGAGCAGGTAATAAATGACCTTTTAACAGCACAGTGGCTTTAACTGCAACGAGGCAATATGATTTTTCTATCAACTGAATAGAAGGTTTTTCTTCACTTCCTTCACAGTGAAGTCAACTCAATCAAAAAACATCGAAGGAAGATAAAATGAGGACTGAAATGGTATCCCTGCAATGAAAAAAAGGAACTGAATAAATTATCCTCAACACAGGCCTGTAGATCAATCAGAAACTTTTATTGCACCAGTATCTTCATCTGGCAGTGATAATAGTCATTTTTGAAAAGAGGTGTGTAGGATACTTACTTAGCAAAGTACATAACACTGAACAATACCGTACCTATGCTCTTTACTCATAAAATAATTTCTTAGAATAGGATAAGTGTATTCAGTGCTATAGGTAATTGACAATGGCAGACAATTTGTAAATAATGGCAGCCTATATCCCTGTTTTCAAGTACTATAAGTGACGTACTGTACAGCATTTTCCCTGAGGCTATTTCCAATTGCAAAACTACATGCATCCTGCACGCAAGGTGAAAGTGGATTTTCAGTTTATTTGATGTTAGAATAAAATGATATCTTATATTTTAAAATGTGTTTTACCCTCATTATATTACATTTTCTTGCTACAAATACACAGCCAGCTTTACCCGTCTCCAGATCTAGGGAGGAAATAACCTCATTTTTTATTTAGCGGTTTTTGATTTGTACATTTTTTCTTTATAATTTTAGACCCTCACAATTCAATGTCTCTTTTCAGGATATTGTGATTTTCTGAGAAGGAATTGAAAAGGTTCAGTTTTTAGTTAATGTTGTGGTTTGTGTGTTTGATTTCTTTCTAAGAATTTGTAAGATTTTAATAAATATTAAATTGTATTTCAACTAATTAACATGCCAACCAGTGAAAAACATTTTTTGTCACACAACAAAACACCTTGATATTTATTTGTGTTATTATACATTTAAAACGATGTATATAGAGTACTACAAAATTACACATTTTCTCTAAGCTTTCTAACATGCATAAACACACTACTACAGTAATTTGGCCATTTTTATTTTCTACAGGCAGCAAAACACTTATTGTGTATTCTTCTGATTATTTCCAAAAATAATATTGAAAGGTAAAAAGTAGGAACATGAAAAATGACCTAGTTGTCCATGCTTAAGGTTAAGTTAAAAAGTCTCACTTATGAACTGAAAATAGATAGAATTCATTAAGTGATCTTAAAAATAGAAAATTATATCATGCATATGGATATACATAAACATGACAAAAAAGCTTAAGTAGAAATTGAGTTTTGATGCTTTACTGAAGAACAAATGTGGGCTTGGAATGCATTTAAATTTAAATATTTATATCATTATAATACTGAGGAATATGTAACTATGATATTTTATTGAGTAGGTTTTAAAAATGTATGCTGTCCCTAGTCCTTAATAACATCCTGCCTTTACTTTAAGTAGTCAGAGTGGTTGCTTTCTTCTTTGGTGTCATTCCTGAGCATCTTGCTACAGGTCCTTAGATAGTTCTCCTTTACAGTGGCAGCACATTGCAAACTACTGTCTTTTACTCAGGGTTCCAGTTTTGTTTGGTTTTTCTTGGGGTTTTCACATAGTTCAGAATCATGTGTGTGTGTTTTTGAAAGGAGTATTCATAAATTTTAGATAGAATCAGATACTCTACACACGTCTAAATCCTAACTATTTTTGGCAATAGTGCACTCGATGATTCATTTGGGACCTTTCTCTGTAGAACAATAAAAATACCATGCAGTGATAGCTGTCCCTTGTGGCCTGCAGGAAACAGACTTTGTGAACTGTTGTTCTACTCGGGTGTCATTAACAGTGTATTTGTCTGCTTTGCGGCACGACAAAGTTAAAGGAAAGAGCCATTGATCACGACAATGAGCACTACTTTTAGTTAAAGCTATTGCCCTATCCCTGCTTGGATTCGATTTGCCTAATCTGGATTTATGCAAATGGTCACTTTACAGAAAACAGTATGTTATTTTCAATTTTTTAGATTTGTAGGTGTCCATTTGTGTGACATAGGTAGCCAACAGCTAGTTAAAAAGGTTGTCATGTGTTTCCTTGATTTGTTATTTTCTCTTTTTCATTTCTAACCACCCTTAAATGATATGAAATGGCTGTGAATGATTTTAGCTGTGTTTTGTATGAAAGATAAATGCATCCTCCAGAAATACACAATATTAATTGCCACTCGAAACGGGGGAAAAGAAATTGCATTCTACACCTTACAGAAGATCTCACTAATTATTCTGTTTTACTCCTGCAAAATGGTAAAAGGACATACATTAAGTGAACCTCCTGTCTGAAGCCCCAGACAGTGCAGATTCCGGTATTCTGGTTTCTGGTGTTAATTATCTTTTGTTTGCCCTTGATAATCCTGAGGTTGGTGTTCTGATAATGAAGGCTCCAAATCATTGCTAAGTATAAAAACAATGGCATTGTCATTACCACATCATCAGAGTATTATAAATAATGAATGTAACACACATTAAGCAGAGAGGCAGAGTTTATAAAATGACTTTTATGAATAGATTAAATTACAACTATTATTACTTTTCCTTTCACATAGTGCATCAAAGTAATTACAAAACTGTACAAAGATTCTTTTCTTCGAGATGTTATAAAATTAAATTTATATATCAGGGAAAAATCATGTCTCAAGTTGAGAGTGCTTAATGTATTATTTTAAATAACATTTTCAAAAACATTCCTTTCAGTTTCTAAAGGAGATCATTACGTTTAGAATAAAGCATTCATTTTTTACACAGTAAGGCTCGGTGCATTAAGCTTTTTTTTTTTGTCTGTGAGTTTATATGTACTGCTTTGCAAAATAAAATGAACTATTATATAACTGCACCTAGTTTTCTTTATAAGTTACTTTAGTTGAATTTGAAACCATCACACTTGTCTGCCATCATCCCTTCCAAACATCTGTGTATGACAATTGTGTTCCCTAAAAGAACAGATATCTAATTCTGGAGTGAAAACCTAAACTGTAAACTTACTTTCAATGCAGGGGAGCTACAGTATAGTCAACAGACAGCAAACATCAAAATCAAAACTAAATGTTTAGTCCCTGTTGTCTGACTACCCTGTTGTGCAAAAATGTTTTGCTTTGAAAAGATAATACCATTCAGTGAACACATAACTAAATGTTACCAATGCTATGATCATACAGTACTCAACCATGACAGCACAGACTGAGACACTGTTGTGTTTTTGTCATCAAACACTGTATATGTTCTTTCAACCTAACAATGCCCTGATTTCATTTTATATTCTGTACATTGTTTAGTAGAATCTATTACAATACTTCTGAATCATGTTATTTATGTTACGTGTATATATCAATATTCTTAAACAAGAATAACAAAAGGTTGTCTAATTCTCTTAATTCTTGTACTCTAAAATCAAATGAGTACAGGAAAGAAATGCTTATACTCTTCTTTTATAAAATAAAGTTAATATTTTAGTTTTTTTTAAAACAAAAAAATACAATAACTATAACTGTCATTTTTTAGATACCTTCAGTCTTTTGTTGTATTGCTTGAGACACGAGGACATGTATGTTTAAATAATGCTGAATCTTAAATGTCTCTTAAATACATGTGTTTAATCTGTCAGTAGTTCAATGATTTCACGTCATGAATTTAAAATATCTGCTGGAGCTCATACTTTGTACCGATTAATAAGTACTAACACTTTTTTTAATGCTTTTATTAAGTATATAAATATATTCAGTTGTGTTACTGCAATATAGTAGGTCATGGCATTTAATGCTGTTAGAAAGGTTTTTCTAAGTAGACTCCTAATAGTTAATGACTATTATATTTTCATTATGAAGGAGACTTCTTCATTTTGTCACATAACGATGGTTCTAGTGAATGGTACCTTTCATGTTTCTCATGAGATGAAATGACGTGTGTGACATAATGCTCCTGATTTCCACTTGGAAGTTTCCAAACACTGAAAATTATGTTATTACATTTCTCTACAATTGTAGCACTGTAATGTGCTATTTTCCATGCTAAGCCTAGATTCTGCAGATGGAAATTAAAGAAGTGAAATCAGTACTAACTACTCAATTACTGCATGTGATGGTTGCACTGACCTCAGCTGGCAGAAATGGCATCAGAGAACCAATCGCATATCTCAGAGGGCATTAAATTAAAATCTGAAAAGAAGACAATTGCATACACTCATGTGAGTTAAAGCTTCAAATCACTTTACTTTTTTCTGTCACTTATTGGACAATTATTCTCATTCTTTTTATGAGAATCATGTATTATTAGTAAATGCATATAAAACTAATGGGAAAATACCACCCCTTTAAATTTCATTCATATTATATAAAAAATGCACTTTAAATAATTGAGCTATTAGAAAAAAACCCAAGACAACGATTAACAATAAAAATTTGGAGCCTTATTTATGCCTTCAATGTAAAACTAAATCATACTAAGTAATTCTGACAGAACCGAAGTATCCATTATACCAAAATTAAAAGAAATTACAGTAGATAAAAACTAGGTAATTGCTTTTTCTAATTAATAGTGCTCTAATTTATTTATAACTAGAATTTTAAAACCAGTCAAATCACACAAACACATCATGATTTTTATATTATTAAAAATAAAAAAGTGTGCATGAAAGGGGAAGATATGTGTATATAGTGTATACTGTACAGTTTCCGAAAAGTGTTTTTCAAGAATTATTAATTTTAGCCAGAATTTATCTTGAAAATGAAAATGTATTAAAAACCTGATGGATATTCTTCATTCGTGTGGTTATTCATGTGAGGGTATTTTAAATTAACCACTTGCTAATAGAGGTTTAAAATACTAAGTACAAAATTAAAGCAATAAAAGGACACTTAAATATCTTGCAAGGAATTCCTTTCAGGTTTATGTATTTTAAGAGCATATGGTTACTATGAATTATGGGAATCAATATCAACTAGTCATCGTCATTTAACATCTTTGAAGGGGGCAGAATTGTACACGGAGATTTCTACAGTAATTCTGTCTTCTGTGTATACTGTATAAAGTCAAAGACAGGAGGTTGCTCCTTTCTCTGTGTTGTATAAAGTCAAGAGTTGATATTCATTCCCACAATACAGGTTTTCCATTTATCTGGTATTGTGCACTACCTGTACTAATGAAACTTAACTACTAGGAGTCTTCCACAAATCAAAATCCCTACACAATTCTCCATGGCAGGCATGCATTAAGGGAAAACGAAACTGACAAGCTGAAAGTTAGCATCAGACAATAAGTTTGTAACAAGCACTAAGTGGGAATTTAAGCCTTTTTAATAAAAACAGTTAGAGATGTGAATAAAATGAATGTACTGTATATAACTCTTTATTGCTCTCTGGCTCTCTATACAGTTCAAACTATAATAGTATAAACTGTGTATCCATTGCACAGTTTAGATTTGATTTATTTAAAAATTAAAAGTATAGCAATGTATATTAAGGTAATAAGTAAACAATTTAATACTGAAAAATTATTAACTATAGGCAATCTTAAAATACAGTAATTGTTTTTGGAGACCACATACTGTATTTGCAGCACCAAAAAATATCTGGTATATTTTATAGCTACAGAAAATACAATTGGACAAAGTCTTTTTTTTTGGCTAAATCAATTACAATATTGAATAAAGATACTGAGTTGATTATTATAGAACTTTTTTTTATTAGTGATAATTTGCTGAAACTAGACAAAGTGGAAAGCCTGCTTCTGAAGCGTTTTTTGATTGCTGTTTGGAGTCAGTTTGTGTTGTAAGTTGAAAAGTTAGCAACAGCAATTCTGATGTGTATCAATTCACAAACTCCAATAAAACAAATGTAGTAAAAGTGGTTTGAGTTAAGAAACAAGGAGGCTTTGTTTGTTTTACTTACATAAAACTGTCTGGTCTTGCCAGTAATAATACTGATGCAGACTTTCCTTTCCTGCTTTTATCACTGAGAGTGACTACTTGGCATATGACTGAAAGTGAAAAAATCCAGAATTACTTTCCACAGAGTAAAAAAAATGTTTAGACTAAGAGAAATGGGCTTAGCTGTCTGTTTTGCATTTATAATAAAATGAATGAAATATTTAAGTAGATGGATGAAAAACAATTGAATTATGAAGGAGTGTACTGTACAGTTTCCCCTGTCTCGGAATTGGCTTTCCTGAATCATAAAATGACAATAATAATTGAAACACACCATCTCTTTGACACCAGCATCTTGGAAATATGATATTTTATTGAACTGGACAGCAGCAAAAAAAGCGGTTCTTAGAGTATGCTTGATTTTTAAATGTCCCTATGACAGGTAAATTGGTTTAGCTTACTGTAGTTTGACCATGGGTTTCTGCGATTTCTTGTGGTTTCTCTCAGCTTTACTACACTAGGCCATGTGCACACCATGGTGGAACATAGTAAACATTTTCTAGAAATGCATAATATATGTCTTCGTATTTCCACAGTTCAGTGTAGTTCAGCACTATAAAACAAAAGAAAGTCCATGGTGAATCTCAGTAAAACCAAGGGAATAGTGCATTCTCCTATTGTAAATAGGACACGATAAACTGTCATAAAGGCAGTCTCCATAGCAATGTAATGAGTACTATACTTGTTACAAAAGATGCAAACAACAGCTCAATGCTCTGCTCATAAGCCAGTTCTGAATTAAATAATTAGGCTCTTAAGAGGAGTAACATTTTCTATTACATTAAGAAGCTTTTCCAAATTACTTGGAACAGATGCTGTACACTGCATTTGTGAAGTGTGAACCTCTGTAGGCTAATAGAGACTTTGTTTTTAAATAAGTCTGAAAGTGTGACCACTAACACAAGGTGCTGTGCTTCCTGATAATATCAACACAGTACACCTGGGAAGCAGGTGAAACCTTCTCTTTTGGGATCAATTATATAGCCATAGACCTTTCATGAAAATGCTAGCTGATTAAACTATAGCCCGTTTTTAAGATTCATTTGTAAGAAAAGGCTTTTTTTTTGCTGTGGCTATTTATTAGCATATTGTATTTTAAAGGTCAGTTGCTGTTTTACATGGCCATCTTACCAAGAGAAGGTCAGAGTCGGATACCTTTTGTTTCACACTTTGACTTCTTTATTAAAATAAGGAACAGACAAAACAGGATGAAAATGCTTTTACCGAGAAAGAGTTTGGAGTGACCCTACAAAAAATATTACAAGCTAAGCTTTATTGCAGTGGTTCACAGAATGTTATATAGAATTGTTTAAGTGATATCAGGAGTTTAACTGTAAAACAACAGACAGGAACAATGATTACTTTTATTTCTGAAAAATCCTACAGTAGGTAGATAGGGATATGAATTAGAATGTGAAGTGTGTACAGTACATGCAGTACAGTATGCCTACAGAAGATCAGAAGTGAATGCTACCTCACTCTTTCTCTCCTGCAGCAGTTGTTTTAAGGTAATTTTAAAGATGCAGCTACTACTGTATGTTGGTAATCAACATGAATTCGCCTTTTCCGTTTCATTTTTACAGAATGAAATGATCAAAGGGGGCAGTCGCCAAGTGCATTACCTGTTTCTTTCAATGAAACTGTAAGAAAAACATTAAAGAGAACAACTGAGTAGTTTCCAATGTGACAAGCAGAGAGAATGTTACAGATCCAAAAGCGGTAAATGGTGTGTCCCAACAGGGTCTATTAGATATCTGCAGACTCCTCTATCCTGTACTGGGGATGGTAGATGAGTGAGTGTGGCATGTCACACATAGACCTTCACAAAGGGACAGCTGCATCAATCAGCTTTCCTGCACAAGAATGTAGAGTGTATTTTAAAAAAACTCCGTTAGTAAGCACAGCACATTAATTTATTGGGTTATCTAATTGTATCTAGTGTATTAGGACATTTTAAACAAATTTGTCAGTGTCTCTTAATACCACCATTCAATTTTTACACTTTCCTGTCTGGACTACAGAACAAAAAAGGACAGCAGAGAAAGAAATGGAAGGCAGATTGAAGTCATGTTAAGACGTCATGCTACCAGGCATTTATACAAGAGCATAAGAATTGTTATGAATGAGATGGGCCTTGCAACTCATATGGATTGCAGTAGATAAGTGATCCAAAGATCTCATCCAGTCATTGTTTGAAAGAAACCAGATTATCAGCTTAAACAATCTGGCTGGGCAGTTTGTTCTACTTTGTGTAAAGAAATATCGCCTGCTCTCAGTTTTAAATGCACTTTCCCATAGTTTCCACTCGTGTCCAATAATTCGTGATTCACGGTGGAAATCCATAAATTTTAAATGAATTATTTGAATATTTTGATAAAGTAGTCTTATAATATCCTACTTTTCTCCTTTTGAGACTAAAAAGGCTCCATTATTTTAGTCTGTCAGTTAATGAAATTCCTTTGAGCCTGTGAAACTGCTGTTTTATGGTCTGATTTCAGAGCATGATTTCTGAAATCTGAATATTCCTGAATATCTGATTTCTGATACCTTCTTGGGATCTTGTCGATCAAAATGTGACATTGATCTAAGTAAGGTCTTACTTGTGCATTGTATAATTTTAACATGAAATCCATCCATCTGCCTATTATCTAACCTCTTTTTCCAATACAGGGTACGCACAGACACACACACACACTCACACCATGGTCAGATATTACAGAAACAAATGAACCTATCAGTATGTCTTTGGTTTACTGGAGGATACACCCAGAAGAAGCCCACACAAGCACTGGGAGAACATACAAACTTCACCCAGGCTCCCAACACTGCAAGGCAGCAATCAAATCCCTTTAATTAAATTCTACACCTTTACCTGAGTATCCTAAAATTAGTTTTGCTTTGTTAATTGCTTCCACACAGTGTGGAGAAGAGGAAAGTTATGTATCTATAAAAACATCTACAGTAATTCTTTCTTATGAGTAGCCTGATCAGGCTTGGTTTTTCCCAGTGTTTTGTTTCCTACACTTGTCACCATTAAATGTAATCTGCCAGGTGTTTGCTAAACTCTGAATGTGGTCCGAGTCTCTTTGAATTTTATTTCTGTTTGTTAATCCTCTTAGTATGGGATTGTGACTAGTTTGCTATCTACACTAGAATCTAGACGATTGATATTGTTACAAATTGGGGGGTTACGAAACTGGTGAAAATCAGGAATTGATCGAGTGGTTTAGTCAATCAGTTAAATAATTATTCATAACCCCCGACTTGTAAGTGGTTTGCTAGCAATATACCCGAGCGGCTGGTATAATTAGAGGCACGTGAATTCTTTGTTCTCTAGCACAGCTTTGTTAAGAGTAGTAATAATCCAGGCACACTTGGTTAAACAAATATTTATTACAATGACAAAACACAAACTACACTCCACACAACATATAAGTACAGTATGTACAGTATTTACAAACAAGGTGTTTCAGAGGCCTTACATTCTGATCACCCAGAAACCCCAGACTGCTACTAATCACTAAACTTTTAATGCCTACAGAGGTCATACAAGAGATAATCTGCCTTCTAACTAAATACAATACAACTTGCAGTTAAATCTCTCCGCACCCCGGATGCCACAAAATAAATGGGAGCCTATATCCCTATCCATAAAAAATGCAACCTAAGCAAAAAAGACATTTCTAATTGAGGTATCTTTTACCCAGAAACCCAAGTTCCCTAAAAACACAGAAAAGCATGCTCTCTCTCACAAAGTTCCAGCACTCCAGCTCCATTCAGGTTTTGTTTGGATGATCATGCAGTAGGGGCTCTCGCCTGATGCAAGCTTCAAGTCCCAGCTCCTCTGGACTCCTCTCTCTTTTCCTTCTCTCCTGCTTTGAAGTGTGAAGTTTGAAGTGTTTACTCTTCCCAGTGTCACAAACTATCTAAAATCTAAGAGACACTTCTACTGTAAGTCACCTAAAGCTGTTACAATATAAATTAGGAGGAGGGTGGTCCTAACACTGAGAATGCATACAGTAGCTATCATTTGTTGCACTGAACATTTTTTCTGTAACAGAACTTATAGCCGACATGCATTTTTTCCCCTAGCACATGCATATAATTCTCGTCTGTTCCAGCAGGTAAACAAGCGAAGTCCCTCTCATCATGCAACATACTTGAGATCTTAAGCATGCATGTAATCAAGCTATTGAGTTTGATGGGTACAAGTGCAATTACACAATAACAAACCAGATGGGTAGCATTAAGACTGCCATGTTAGCTTTTAGCCCCAGGAAAGACATTAATAGTTGTAACCTGTTTAAACTTAAAAAAAACAGCTGTGTAAGATCTGTAGATAACTACAGAATTCAAAACCAATCTATATACAGGCTAAAACCTCAGAGATTAGTATAGATTTATGTACTTACCTGTTGGTAAGAAGGAAATTAGAACTCTGATACATTTAAGTTTGACATTTAAGATTTTTGTCAGACTTTTGAAAGTAAGTATACAGAAAATAAGTTAAACTATCTTTAAATATTTAATTCAAATTCTTGTTTGTCTTGTACTGTTTAATAAGGGACCAGTTATATAAAATGTATATATTTTTATTGTACCTTTTTACATTTTTGTTATTGCTAAAAAGGGTAATAATTTGAACTGGTTATTATGTAATCTCATTTAGTTGATGTTCATAATGTATACCACTGAGCAGTATTTAACCACCACCCTAGAGACAATCTAATACATATTTCCAGGAGCCCACCACATATAAAAAAGTTCATTTGAATTAACCTGAGATCTTAAAAGTAAAGAACTTACACTGAGGTGAACATTGTCGCTGTCAAGAAAAATGACGTATCAGAAAGCAAGTGGCTTACAATTTTCTCTGGAGTGTTTTTTTCTAATAAAAATAGCTTTTCTTTGAATATTTTGAAGTCAAACATGAGAGGCAATCTGCACGTTTGTCAGAGTTTGAGAGTGTGAAAAATTGCTGCCTTAAATCATTTAAGCTGAAAAGCAACTTCTTCCTGCTGAGATAATTTCACATTGACTTACCGTGCAAGCCCTTCAGGCATTCCCAGCTCAGAGCAGAAGTTTTCAAGGTAAAAACATAGAGAGAGAACATGAGAGAAGCTGGGACAAGGATCAGCAGCAACTCCAGGCATTCAGGCAGATCTGACTTTGATTAATTGGAGAGCTGCTTTTCTATTTCCACATGTAGCGCCTGATGGAAAGGTAGAATGGACCAGGATACACAAACTTAGAGCTGACTCTGTTAGATATCAGCAGGCTTTGACATCCTCTGCAGAGCTTGCAGGATATTTGCTTAGGATGACTAAATTACTGGAGCACAATGTTAATTTATTCATGTCCAGGAAATTTATTAACAAAAAGGTATATATTATTTGGTTAGGCTTGCTCTCTAATCATCCTCAGTAGCTTGAAATACTTCTGCATCTATGCAGAATATGAGTGGTACTCTGAACACTGTAACTGTAAAAAGTTATTATCTGCTTACATTTCTGGTTATGATATGAGCATTAATATAGCCTTTGTGCTGAAAAGCTTTTATCATTGCTAAGACAATGAACCAGCATGCTTTGATAATTCCACATCCTGTCTTTTGTTTAAAACTAGAGTACTGCCAGGTTAAAAGAAAAAAGGGTTCAGCATGAAATAACCTCTGAATTCCATTGTTTGTTGCGGTATATTAGGTTTATGCATAATTACAGAGAAGCTTTTGGCAGACACTGCAATTGTGGGAGAGAAATACAGAAGAATATGTGGCCTTCAAAACTGGCTTGGAGAAAATACAGTAGCATAATAAAATAGTAAGTACAGTAGATAAGAAAGCAGACAAAGAAGCTGCACATTTTTATTCTGGGGAACTGTGGACATGTTACATGTAATATGACATAATTTTACTTATGACTTGTATGTACATTTTTTAATTCTGTATACATAATTAATTAACTTTTACACACATACTTGTATTAATAACACGTTACATAATAACTACCTTAGGACATTAAAAGAAAATCCCAGGGCGTTTCTCGAAAAGAGTAGGGGTGTAACCCCAGCATCCTGGCCAAATTTCCCATTGGCTCTTACCAATCATGGCTTCCTAATAATCCCCATCTATGATTTGGCTTCATTACTCTGCTCTCCTCCCCACTGATAGCTGATGTTTGGTGAGCGTTCTGGCGCACTATGGCTGCCGTCGCATCATCCAGGTGGGGCTGCACATTGGTGGTGGTGGAGGGGAAACCCCATTACCTGTAAAGCACTTTGAGTGGAGTGTCTGGAAAAGCGCTATATAAGTGTAAGTAATTATTATTATTATTATTATTATTATTATTATTATTATTATTATTATTATTATTAAATGCAGAATCCATAAAGAAAACATAATGACCCCTGGTGCATTGGAGACATTGTGACAGGTGCAGCTCCTCTCTGCTGCTGCCTGTGTTCAATCATGGTCAACTGTGACCTCAGAGCATATACAGCCCATAGACCAAAGGTCACATTCGGCCAGCGAAGTATTTTTATCCGCTCCGAGAACAGAGGACAGCGTCACCACTACATGCTTACGCGCAAGTGTGAAGTCAAATAACTTTTACCTCAGGTTCACTTGTTTGTTGTTCTTAAGTTTTTTTGCATTGTTTGTTTATGTATTTTACATCGAAATGTCAGGAGTTAAGACAAGAAAAGTTGACAAACTTTTTAATGCCATGTTTTTAATGAGAAGTGGACTGAAAACTATTTCATGATTGAAAGCAATAACAAAGCATTGTGCTTAATGTGCAGAGAAACCGTGGCTGTTCTCAATAAGTATAATATCCAAAGGCATTATAATACAAACATAAGTACTCAGACATGACTGGCAAAATGTGTTCAGATAAAGTAGAAACATTGAAGAAAAACTTAATTTATCAGCGTGAAATATTCACAAAGCGATCACAACAATCAGAATTCATTAATATCCAGATGTTCCATACCACTGTGAGGTTCGCTAGATCAGCAAAGCTAAAGTGCCAAAGAGATTTTCTTGAATTACACACAGAAATCGATATTATCATGACTCAGACCTATTAACTCTCTGACAGTGTTTGGTTATGGAAGGTCGCCTTTCTTGAGGATTTGACTGCATATATAAGTGAACTGAATGTGAAACTTCAGGGCAAAAATTCTCCCTTTTCGTATTTGTTATCAGATGTAAAATCCTTCAGACAAAAATTAATTATTTTTGATAACAGGTGGCAAATAGCATTTTTTTTTTCATTTTGCAACTTGTGAAAAGTACAGAAAGTACCAAATCTTTTCCGATTCCATTCGCTTTAAACGTGATTTCACAACTGAAGCAGCAATTTCAGGACCGTTTTCAAGATTTTGACAGTATCCCAGAGAACATAAGATTGTTCCAGAACCCTTTTGCAAGTGAAGTTGAAGATCTTCTGTATTGTAACGTCATGTATTGTCACACATCTTTGTTAAGTGCCTTGTGGCAACTTTGTTGTGAAAGACGCTATATAAAAATAAATTGAATTGAATCTTCAAGTTGCAGCTTGAAGAAATTGACCTTGCTGCAAATGACTTGTACAGGGATCTGTTTAAGGAAAATTATGTGTTATGCTTCTATAAATCACTGCTTGAATAGAGTTTTAAGAACATAAGAAAATTTGTTTGTAGAATGTTTTCTGTCTTTGCCTCCTCATATTTGTGTGAACAAACATTTTCAAAGATGAAATATGTAAAATCTAAATATTAAACATCACTCTCTGATGAGCACCTCAAGCAGATTTTGATCTTGGGGCGACAAAGTTTGAACCAGAATTTGAGGACATTCTGTCACAGAAGCAATTCCAAATATCAAATTAAATTTGTACATGTGTACAGTACGTGAATATTTCATTTAGTTCTATTTGTTCGTTTGAATATTACAAAATATGACATAAGGGTTTTTATTAAGGTTATTACAAGTGTAGATTGTGTTGTTTATTACGTATTCCTCTATCACAAAATCTCCCTGTCTACCAACCCTCCCAGTGTCTGGCCCTCCAGCCTTTCTTCCGAAGCAAATGTGGCCCTCTGGAAAAAAGGTTGGAGACCCCTGACCTAGACCGTGGAGAGCTACACTACAAGACAAGTTAATCTACTGTATGTTTCTAGTCAAATTATCACTGTAACATGTTCACGTCAGTACTTTTGCAACAGAAAAATTGGAAGTTGTATTTCAAATATGGCTCATTGCCATGCTGTACGGTACTGTTCCATTTCTAGATTTCCTCTTAGTGATACTGTACATGTATTAATTTCCAGTATCTCTCATGTACTTTTATGTGACATGTAACTCCTTCTGTACCTTAACCCTTCCTTTCTTCATTTCCTTTTAAATGGCCTCTTCTTTGGATTTTCACTGGGGCTCATCACCCAAACCTCATACTCAACCATTTGCAATAACTTCCAGTTGGCATTCACCAACTCCTTCCTTCACCCCAAACAGGATTACATTTCTTGGCACAGCAAATCTGGAGTATTCCGGGGAAAAAGTGCCTCATTATTGATCTCTCATGTCGGCATAATACCTCCACTCCTTGTATTAATAGCTTATTCCCAGTTCTGATTTATCAACGTTTCATTGTGCTGTTTATTTGATCTAAATGGTTGGCAGAAATGCTAAGCTTGAGAAAGCTGACATCACTTACATTTTTAACATTATGCCCATCGAGCCCAATTTCTGGTTCCTTTTTGAGGTGTGCCGGTAGAGTACATATTACTTTGCTGTCTGTCTCAATTTTGGGTACAGTAGCAAAACAACAACACATTTCAATGCTCTCTTGGAAGCCCTCTCTTGAATTATCTTTACCAACTAAAACCATGATTCTCATCAAGAACATCATCCATTCCGAACTCTCCAGGTCTTCAAGTCTCCAATTCTTCCATAAACTCCCTCTGTAACTCCGTCAGTTCTTTGTTTATCTGTCCCTTTCCATTTGTGCTCACGAAACAAACATTTTCCACCTCAAAAGATGCACAACAGACCAGTCCAGTCAAGGTATTTATATTCATTATTTCAAGCTTGATTCTACTATAAGCCATTATGAGTCTCTTTATTTCTATTACACCCTTCACTTATCCCAGTCAGACATTTTGGATGATACTCTGTTCATTAAGAAGAACAACAAGTACTTCCTTGCTACTGTTTCCCAGACCACCTACGCAGTGTGACAATCAAAGCCAGCATCAGTGCTGATCATTTTTCTTGTCACTCCCTCAGGATCAGCACAGTATCTTTCATTGCCCATGGTTTTGCCATGGCATTGCTTTCAAAACCCTTGGTAGGTGGTCTTCCCGTGCTTGCCTCACCTACATCTGGACCGCCCCCTGCCCCCTGCCCACTGTAAAGCTTGCAGACCTCAAACTCTGCCATTGAAGATCTCTGCATCAGTGTTATGCTCTTCCTTTACTTTCTTGTAGGGTTCTGTCAGCCTCGGTCATTCAACCAGGCTGCTTTTCCTTGAGCCAGCTAAGCAATTTTCTCACAGTTTTCACATAAGGAACAACGTTGCATTACAATTTCAGCTGGCACATTTCTTTAAGTGAGGATCTGAGTAATATGACCTTTCATAGAATGCTAGTGGCCAATAAATACCCAACATCTATTTTCATAGATACACAGATCTTACTGGACAATTATCTGTTACACAAGGCATTACTTTGAGTAAACGCAAATAATTCTTTGTAATGAAATAATTCATTTACAGCAAAGTAATGTATGCCATCAACTGTCACTTGATATTGTATTTCTGCTTGAATATTGTAACTTAAATATTATTTCTAGTTATTTTGTTCAGAGTAGTTTATAAATATTTAACATTCCCTTACTAATATGGTATGTGAGGTAAGGAGGTAGGTACAAATCTTAGCTTTATCACATTAAATTTAATTTGATAAACTTGTTGGTGTAGCCTAATATAAGTAGTTGATCTCAGTCAATTTCCATTGGCTTAAAGAGGCTTACAAATGAGATTCTTCAATATGCTGATTTGCTGTATTTGGACACCAACCATGTCTTATACAAAAACAGAGTGAGGACTTGCAATTGACCCATAGGAATAGCTAGTTATATGTGCTAACAACCCAACTTCATTTTCAATCTGTTTGGAGAAAAGGAGATCTAATTGACAACATAAAATTACAAAATGTAAATGTGAAAGTCAATCTGTTTCTGGATCATGCAAAATGTTTTAAATAAAACAATCACTAGGGAACTCTACACATCAACCCCACAATCCTTTTATTTGTTTGACATAAAAAGGTGAAAAGGTGGAATTAAATGTTAAATAAGGATATTAAACCCCCAGGAGAATTTTAAAAATTTGGCTTGAGCTTCTTTTCTCAAGCAAAGATTAAGATAAATATTAATCAAGGAAGAATAAAAATGTACTGTACATTATGTAATCGATTAAAGGATATATGAGTGCTTTAAACAGTAGGAAATATCAATCCCATGTGCCAATTTAACTACAAACATCAAAATGGGAGGATGTACAAAGGTAGTGTACTGTACCTGAAGTGTATTCAAGTAATGATCATATTTCTTAAATATTGTTGAATAAAATTGCATCACTGCCTGGAAATTCAATTAAAACAGACTAATAGTAACAAAGAATCACAAAATAGATTGTGATTACACAGCACAACCTGAACACACTACAGAAAGAGTGAAAGATATACCTTTTAGTTGTAACAGTTGTCTTGGCTTTGGGTCTTGGACTAGCATTCTTCAAGACTCCTCTCCTGAAGCTTCTCATGGAATTTAGCCTGCGTACCAACAGGGAGCGTGACGTGAATGCTGATCCATGGAAATCACATACTGGTCACAGATTCACAGAGACAGCAGAATGCTATCATCACTGGAACTTTGGAACACTGGAACTCCACCCGACTCCCCTTGCTACCTGTCCCAAACATTATTCCTCAACACATCCAATGACTCACAACAACCCACAAGATGCTAAAAAAGGTCCAAAACTCTCCTCACCTGATATTACACTAGGATATATTAATTTACCGAAGACACATCGGCCTTCAAAAAAGCCAATCTAGAAAACCCGCCCCAGCAAAACTTCAATGCAGATTCCACCTGGGCTCAAGAATAGGAATCACTAGACTTAACAATCAAGCACCTCATCACATGATCTACCCAACAACCTCCCACCTTTCATCTCCCAAGAAAAGAGTGTCCCACTCTAAACTGCTTTAGGACTGGTCATGTTGCATGTCTTGCCAATCACTATAGATGGGGGATCAGTGCAATGTCTCTATCGTCCTGAGGGATGAAGCAAACTATGCACCACATCCACAGATTTAGAGGAAGAGTACTGTACACAGCCTCAGCACAGCTGGTCAAGAATAAGCTCAACTATATTGTAGCTTGGCTCAGGGACTTTTCGTTAGCTACATCAATGCGATAACAAAGACATTGTGTCTTATTTTGAGCAAGCTACTGTGCCTAATGTCTAATGATGTAGATAATTATACTGTATATCATAATGTAGGCACTTTGATCACAGTTTACACACTTTCTATGCCAAGATTAGTTGGTTTGATTGATGAAATACTGGGATGTTTACATGGAATAATTTTTAGTTATAACATTAATTATAAAATAGATTTATTCCATGCTGAAAAAAAGAAGAAAGAGAACACAACGTTTCGGCCGTGGAGCCTTCTTCAGGTGTGACACCTGAAGAAGGCTCCACGGCCGAAACGTTGTGTTCTCTTTCTTCTTTTTTTCAGCATGGAATAAACCTATTACTTGTTCCTTTGCAGCCTACTCTTGTTTAAACATATCAACAAGTTGTGCTATAGATTTGTAATATTGATTAATGCCAAAGAACACACTGGGAAATTTCTTGATTTTTGTTTTTTTGTGTGTGACATCTATTTCTGTACAGTTTGTCCTAGTCTTGCTGTTATTTTACTGATTTACTCTTTTTCTCTATATATTGGATATATAATGTATAAATTTTCTATATATGCAAGTACCTTATACTGTATGCAGGCATCAGCTAAGTAAATAATAATATTAAACAGATAGACTTTCTGTTAAATCATTCAAAGATATAAACTAAATTAGGAAAATAAATTGAGGATTTTGAGTATGGATATGCTATGTCACTATTTGTTTTTAAATGCAAATTTAACAAGTTAATAGTAGGAAAAATGCAGTAATAAATTGTTTATTTTTTGTCTCATATTGGATGTTTTTCCTCTTTAATTGTTTTGCTCCATTCATTGTGCCTCTTTATACCATGCTGTTTATGACACCACCCTTGTTTATAACCAATTCGATGCCGTTCCTAGACTGTGGTTGTACAGTTAGCACAAATAATGTGAAAGCTGGAGGTCGGTAAGACTGTAACATTTTGCCTTTTGCATTTGTTTGAAAAATCTCATCCTTCAGAACTGAACTTAGTCTAACCTCCTTCATACAGATGGCACAAATGCATTATTCTCTTGAAAAGTGGGTCATTTTATTTCCTTTCTTTTTGTTTCTTGATTTACAGCAGGCTTTATATTCAACAGGATAAGTCGCCTCATCACCTGTGCTCAATCAACTCTCTTGCTAATGAGGTGAGTTAGTGCTCATGCAACAGCCAAAAGTTACTCGAGTGTAACACACTGTCAGTCACGAATGATGAATTAATCAGACCATAGAAAAAAACATATAATCAATATTGAAATCTTTATGCTTTTTTCCCCCAAAATCATATATGCATAAACAGAGAGATACTGTATGTTTCTTTGGTACACAGTATTTTTACACAGTCAGAAGTTGATTTCAAGGAAGTATTAATTATTTACTATATATTTTAATGTAATTATTAAATTATATTATAATAATATATTATTAACATTTCTATAAATGTTTACTGATTATTTCTAAAAATGGTTGAAACTTAAAAAAAATTTAAACTGCTGTTTTAAAATTAGAGATGTTTGCTTTCTCCTTAAGACAATGTTTATCAACAACATGTTTGGGATGTTTTGTTCCAGCATTTAACCATATTTAGTAAAAGAGGCTGTTTTTTTTCACACAGTTCCAGACCCTGCATTTACTGAGACAGATTTGGGGTGTTTATTTAATAATTTAACTTATGTGAATTAGGCTACCAATAGGGACCTGTGTTTATGATCGTAATCCCTTTTATTGTAAACCAACATGTTAACATTACTGCAACATATTCTTCAGGCTTTCACATTGTCCCACTCAGATAAATTAACCACCAGTTTTACTTTGTTGAAACAAAGAAACAGAGTTTTCTATCATATACATTGGCAGATTTAACTGAAATAATCATTGTGCTTGTTTTTGTCTAGAGAGCATCATTCAGTTTCAAAAGAAAATCTACAAAATCACCAATGCATAGGAACACACTACAGTGTGAACAAAATCTTTGCACATTTGTGAACTTGCACATCTATTCAATTAATACCTCTTCTCACCCAATAAAACACAAGCTTTCATTCTTTGAGATTTTGTAATTCGCATTACAAGTCCCTTGGTAGAGTGCCTTGTTTAGACTCCTGGAATAATGCCCAGTTTATTCATAGGTAATTGTTTCATGGATGCACTGCTCAGTTGATGTTCTGTTTGTATAGATTTTGAGATGAAAGGCATTGCAAACTACTGTACCAGCTGTAGCCAGGATTCTTTCAGTGTTCTGTATTTAAAGACAATAATTATGCTGTTTCACTACAATATACAGTGTGCTGTGCTTTATACTGTAAGTCGATTTAACGTCACACACATATCAAGCGTAACCTTACTCTAGAGTTTTTGAGGAAAGTCCCATTTAAGAAAGTGTGCTGCCCAGCAGGAAATTCAAGAAGTATGGTGCTGTCACCACTTCCTAAGAATCATCTTTCTCTTTGTTTCTGAGACTAGTAACAGCAATAAGATTTTTGGACAATCTTCAATTTAACCTCTAGTGACAACTGGAAATGCCTCTGCACAGCCACACATGTAGAGATTTACATTGCTCTTTTCTGTTCTCGAAAAGTAAATGTCATTTAGTTCTTTGTTGAAGCACTTTAATTAGTGGGGTAAGGGTTAATAAATTCCTCCCTGTTAAGGAGAGCTAAAATTCTCCAGAGAATTGGCACTTTTAATATATTCCCTTTTCACAGCTCTGTCACTTCCCTTCAGCTTTAAGGTTGATCTCTCCCTCCATATTCCCACTGATGTCTAGGATCAAGAGGTATTTTTTCCTAACAGGCTGTTTGTCCCCAGCTTCTCTGATACATTTCGGAAGCATGCTTCCCCAGCAGCTTTCCCACTCCTGGAGATGTGAAGGAATCTGCAGGAAAAAAGAAACAAGACTGGAGCTTCATGTAGAAATGGAAATGTTTTTATTTATTTATCAGAAGGTCTGCTGTAAACACCATATTCTCATGGATTTCATGACACTAGTGTGCAATGCCAAAGCATAGTTTCAGGAGAAAGAAGATACACACAGTAAGGACAATACAATTTAAAATAGATACTGTACACGAGTTGTGTGTATACAAAACAAATTCAATATATATTTACTGTATATTTCTCTAAGTGGAAGCAATAAGCTGATTGAAGTAAGTCATTCCTGTGATGGAATTGTATTTTTTCCCTCTAGGTTTAGAAAATGGTCTTTTCTAGCAGAAATACATCTTAAATAAGAAGATTCATATGCCTCTTTAAGAAGAGGCCAATAAAGGATTTTATACATTTTAATTCTCTTTCTGTTACATTTACAGTGCAATAAAAAGTAATAGACCATGCAAATTGTCTTATTTGACAAATAAAGTAGTAAAACACTGAAACTGTTGCCATTTTATATTAGACGTAGGAACTTAATTGGAAGGAAATAGCCACTACTAGGGCGTTTAATTTGACCTCCCTTAGACAGCATGACTACCTCAAAGGCCAGAGTTTTAAAATTGTTTAGCTCTCTCAGGATATTCTTTCAGATTTTCTGTAATATATATTCCACAGTTCATCTCATTATATCAACTTTTTCCACATGGACTGTAGATTTCAACACATATGAACTCATAAACACATAAGTCAAGCACAGAGATCAATGGTGACAATTCCTTTTTTGGGTAATTCTTTTAACTGTTGTGATGCAAGACAAAATGTAGAACAATGAAAGACATCCCTTCTCCTCTCACCTCTTCATGCAGCCAATACATATTTGGACCCAAAATAGTATTGTCTTCAGTCAAGGTACTCATTAATCAAATATGCAGAAATATTAATATATGCTGTAATAAATTTAGGTTGACAGTCTGGGAAATACTGACTATGATATATCCCATACTGACACCCATTGTTAGAACGAGTGTAGGAGAGAATGGAGGTTAAATGGAGATATTCTAACATTAAATAATTAAAGTTAATGAAATGCCCCTTACAGTCAGGAAGAATTCCAATTGTGGCTATGTGGTACCTTTGTTTCCCACCCTGTTTAATTGTGGAATAATAAGCAGGACACAAACGTGAAAGACAAATGTTTTTTTTTTTCAGTGTTTACAAGCTACAGTAAATACAATATGCAGCGGCAAATATCAACAAATGATTTGCAAATACTGTGAATCCCTGAGTCCACGCCCTCTACAATTCCCTCCAACAGAGACAAACGTTAAGGCCAAATTATGGAGAGACAGTTGTTCAGGGAGGCGGTGCATTTTTCTACGTACTGTATATAACAAAAGACACTCCATAAGACCCTCTATAAAACCTATACTAAACCAGATGAACCATGTCTCTAAAACAGCATCCATGTCCATACTGTACAGCATCCTAGAGACAAACGCTCTACCTGGCTAGTACTAAAAGGGGAAAAAAATCATTCAAATATGAAAACAACAGCCCTTCTCCCTAAATATACAGTGGTGTGAAAAAGTGTTTGCCCCCTTCCTGATTTCTTATTTTTTTGCATGTTTGTCACACTGAAATGTTTCAGATCATCAAACAAATTGAAATATTAGACAAAGATAACACAAGTAAACACAAAATGCAGTTTTTAAATGAAGGTTTTTATTGTTAAGGGGAAAAAAATCCAAACCTACATGGCCCTGTGTGAAAAAGTGATTGCCCCCTAAACCTAATAACTGGTTGGGCCACCCTTAGCAGCAACAACTGTTATCAAGCGTTTGCAATAACTGGCAATGAGTCTTTTACAGCGCTGTGGAGGAATTTTGGCCCACTCATCTTTGCAGAATTGTTGTAATTCAGCCACATTGGAGGGTTTTCGAGCCTTAACCTCTTTTTTAAGGTCATGCCACAACATCTCAATCAGATTCAGGTCAGGACTTTGACTAGGCCACTCCAAAGTCTTCATTTTGTTTTTCTTAAGCCATTCAGAGGTGGACTTGCTGGTGTGTTTTGGATCATTGTCCTGCTGCAGAACCCAAGTGCGCTTCAGCTTGAGGTAACGAACAGATGGCCGGACATTCTCCTTCAGGAGTTTTTGGTAGACAGCAGAATTCATGGTTCCATTTACCACAGCAAGTCTTCCAGGTCGTGAAGCAGCAAAACAGCCCAAGACCATCACACTACCACCACTATATTTTACTGTTGGTATGATGTTCCTTTTCTGAAATGCTGTGTTACTTTTATGCCAGATGTAATGGGACACACACCTTCCAAAAAGTTCAACTTTTGTCTCATCAGTCCACAGAGTATTTTCCCAAAAGTCTTGGGGATCATCAAGATGTTTTCTGGCAAAACTGAAACGAGCCTTTATGTTCTTTTTGCTCAATAAAGGGGGGGCAATCACTTTTTCACACAGGGCCATGTAGGTTTGGATTTTTTTTCCCTTAATAATAAAAACCTTCATTTAAAAACTGCATTTTGTGTTTACTTGTGTTATCTTTGTCTAATATTTCAATTTGTTTGATGATCTGAAACATTTCAGTGTGACAAACATGCAAAAAAATAAGAAATCAGGAAGGGGGCAAACACTTTTTCACACCACTGTATACATGTTCCCTTTAGTACTCAAGAAAACCCTGTTAGTATTGTTGCCCTGTAAGAAGGTGGAGCTCTACACAGCACTTTTGCTGCTTCATTTGCAAGAGAGAGAGAGACTGAGGGGCTGGGGAGATCCCCACTTCCAATGGATCTCCTAGGCTGTTCCCTTTACCTGTTCCACCTCAGTGACTGACGTCCGATTGGTGGGTGGTTTCCAAGGTCACGCTAACAATTCCCAGCCTGCCCTCTGGGGATTTTCCAACCTGCATGGTTCTCTCAGACTTACTCAGCAAGTGACCATCCTGTGCCATTCATGGTGTCTGAGAACAATGTTCTTCCATTGTTTGAGCCTGAGTGATAACTGGCCTGTATTGGTTAAATGGTGTCAGAATGTTTAATGGATGTTATAATCCATATTGGATTATATGAATTATTCTGCTGCTGTATATAAGCAATATATACTCTATATACAGTATACAGTACAATACACTTTAACAATAAGTGGATGACTTCTGTAACAACATTCCTTAAAATTCAAATGCAATCAATATAGGAACATTACAGTTTGGTATGTTTGGATCAGCATTATTTACCAGTTTGTTTTAATTTTGTGTTTTATGAGTTTCAATGTACCAGTTAACTACCACGTCTCAGACTGGATCTTTTTTCATGCATTGTTCACGTACAGTATTTTCAACTGAATGCTGAAAATAATTATTGACCTACAGTATGAGGCAAAAGCATGGCATGAAGTATGTTTAAAAACAAAACAAGTAAATGTGTTAGTACTGTATGTTCAGAAAAAACTTGAAAAATAAAGTTGCAGCAGAGAGGATCTGCAGAAAATGTTGAAACCATCAGAGTACATCAGAGTAAAATCTGTAGGTTATTGTTTTGTTTCCCTTCACTACAAAATATTTATTCATTAACAACATGGCATTCCTAGAAGAATATTAATTGACTTGCCACAGCATCCGCTAGGAGAGCTATAGATGCGTGTTCTCTAACAGTTACTGTAGGTGAAAGTGGCAGATTATGGTACTGTACTGTACGTATATACCAGGGGTCTCTTTTTCCTGAGGGCCACATTTGCTTCGGAAGAAAGGCTGGAGGGCCAGACAGTGAGAGGGTGGGTATTCAAGGAGATTTTATAATGGAGGAATACGTAATAAATAACACAATCTACACTTGTAATAAATTTAATAAAAACCCTTATGTCATATATTGTAATATTCAAATGAACGAATAGAACTAAAAGAAATATTCACATACCCTGTACATGTGTACTGTAATAATTTAATGCGATATTTGGAATTGCTTCTGTGACAGAACGTCCACAAATTCTGGTTCAAACTTTGTCGCCCCCAGAATCAAAATCTGCTTGGTGGTGTTTGATATTTAGGTTTTACATATTTTATCTTTGAAAATGTTTGTTCACACAAATATGTTGAGGCAAAGACACACAAAAAATCCTAATGGTCTTAAAACTCTCTTCTGGCAGTGATTTATGTCATATATTATGTCATATATTGTAATATTCAAATGAACGAATAGAACTAAAAGAAATATTCACATACCCTGTACATGTGTACTGTAATAATTTAATGCGATATTTGGAATTGCTTCTGTGACAGAACGTCCACAAATTTTGGTTCAAACTTTGTCGCCCCCAGAATCAAAATCTGCTTGGTGGTGTTTGATATTTAGGTTTTACATATTTTATCTTTGAAAATGTTTGTTCACACAAATATGTTGAGGCAAAGACACACAAAAAATCCTAATGGTCTTAAAACTCTCTTCTGGCAGTGATTTATAGAAGTTTAACAAATCCTTTTCCTTAAACAGGTCCCTATATAAGTCTTTCGCAGCAAGGTCAATTACTTCAAGCTGCAAACTCAGGCTGAAGGTCTTCAACTTCAACGGTTCTGGAACAATGTTATGTTCTCTGAGATGCTGTTAAAATCTTGAAAATGGTCCTGAAATTGCTGCTTCAAATGTGAAATCACGTTTAAAGTGAATGGAATCGGAAAATGTTTGATACATTCATTTCTGTACTTTTCACAAGTTGCAAAATTAACAAAATTGTTAGTTGCCACCTGTTTTCAAAAATAATTAATTTTTGTCTGAAGGATTTTACACGTGACAGCAAATATGAAATGATAGAATTTTTGCACTGAAGTTTCACATTCAGTTCACTTATATGTGTAGTCAAATCCACAAGAAAGGCGACCTTCCATAACCAAACACTGTCAGAGAGTTAATAGGTATGAGTCATGATAATATTGATTTCTGTGTGTAATTCAGAATATCTCTTTGGCACTTTAGCTTTGCTGATCCAGCGAACCTCACAGTGGTACTGAACGTCTGGATATTCTCTCAATTTCAGATAGGACGTTTTTAAACTGACGATGATTAAGGGAGGACGTTTGTATAAAATTCACTGCCTTCACAACTACATCCATTGCTTCAGATAATTGTATATTTTTACTGCTCAAAGACTGCTAATGAATGATACAGCACAGAATAATTGTTTTTTCCCAGGTCTTCTGTGCGATGTGTAATTGTATTAGCTCACATACTTATTTGCTCGAACAAAGCAACTTTTTCTGGACATACAGTAGTTTATCAGCAGCCTTCATAATGCAAGTTTTTATATCAGTAAATGGTTTCCCTGCCTTAGCTATGATTATCGGCTATTTTGAAACTTGCCCTTACAATGGATTCTGATTGTTGTGATCGCTTTGTGAAAGTTTCATGCTGATAAATTAAGTTTTTCTTCAGTGTTTCTTCTTTATCTTATCATATTTTGTATCAAGTCTGAGTACTTCTGTGCTTCGTATCATAATGCCTTTGGATATTATACTCCTTGAGAACAGCGACGGTTTCTCTGCACATTAAGCACACTGCTTTGTTATTGCTTTCAATCATGAAATAGTTTTCGGTCCACTTCTCATTAAAAACACGGCACTCTTCATCAACTTTTATCTTTTTTGCTCCTGACATTTTGATGTTATTTGATTTCACACTTGCGCGTAAGCATGCAGTGGTGGCGCTGTCCTCTGTTCTCGGGCTGGATAAAAATACTTCTGCGGGCCATAGGTTGGAGACCCTTGGCACAATATATACTGTAGCAGTGGAAAGAGATAACACATTCTGATGTCATCAAATCTTAGAGGTGCCCAGCCAGCCGTTTGTATATCTGTTCTTCCCAAACAGAATGGCACTGCACATATGTTTTGCAATGAACGAGAATTCCTCAGTGTTAGTGTGGCAGTCTCGATCTGAACCTGAGACCTCTAGGTTGTGCGCCTCGTACACTCTGAAAAGAGTCTGTAAGCAAAAACAGTATAAAAGACATCAAGAAAACAATACTTGGTATCATGTTTGTAAATACAGGCATGACACAACAGGAAGGTTTCCTTACAAACTTTATTTTCTATGATGTACCTACAATACACAACGTTGTACATCTAATTAGGTTTAGAAACTGTCTCCTCTATCCCACAGCAGAGAATGAGGGATATGTACAGTACATGGTCTTCCAATACGTCAAGGTGGAGTGGCTTTCGCCATTTAACATACTGCAAGCTCCATGCCAACTCACAGGTGAGAAGCCTGGCCATCTGATCCCAACCCTACTCTGGTAGCTATACCAGTTGTGCTCCACTACTTAGGCAGTCCTTGTCACAGCTGAGCATGGGCATTGTTGTGGGAAATCCTTCATGAAAAGAGCAGGACACAGTCTTGTTTGGATTCAGTTGTTTTATTGAGCTTAATAAAGACATCAACGCACATTGGGTCTGCCCCGCAGAACAGACACCTTGTAAGAAGTTTCCTACCCTTATATACAGTATGATCTCAGAAAGACGTTTTGTTTCATCACTTCATGGGTATTCGTCTTGCCCTTTGATATATAGCATGGGTAGACCTGCTAAGTCCTGTCCTTTGATATGTAGTGTAAATGTTGGAGCTGCTTAAGATATATGTTAAGACAGCCGACATATTACACTATGTGTTTGAATTAATACTGTAGTGTTGGATACAGATATATTATATATATTTTCTGTCAATAATATATATATATATAAGTGTATTATGTTCTACTCCAGGCATGATCAAGGACTAAATTGGCAACATCTGGGTCATAGGCCCAATTTTTGATTTTATACAGAGTTGAGGAAGTACGTCTTGGCACTCTGTGTCTTGTATTAGTACCATTTGCAAACAAGTGTCTAATAAGCATAATAAGCATGTAATTGACTAAATGCAGTTTAGAAAGCAATGCTTACTACACTTATAAGTCATTTCCTACATTTCAGAAACAAGAAAACAACATGTGAACACTGCATGTGTACTTTCTCTATGGATACGTATACAAGAATTTAAATGTCCTCAGTAGGACAGAAATTATATGTATTGTTGTGCTGTGATTTGGTTATAGCAAAAGTATTGCATTATCATAATCAAGTAGGTTAGAATTGCAACTTGCATGAAAACACTGGCATGACCTCAATTGGCACTCAGATAAAGTATTCATGTAGCTTGCAAAAACTACATAGCAGGGGATTTTAAAGAGACCTCACAGGTGCAGTACATGGAGAAGATAAGATTCCTTCATCAACAGCCCAGAGGGTAGCTTTTAGTATCAATGTCTCATAAGGTGTTAAGTGTCCAAAAATGAAATGAGCATTTTTTTCATAGTTGTGCACTTTTATTTGGTGTACGAACACCTTCATGATACTCACTTTGTGGTATTGGTTAATATCCATGCAAAAAAAGATTTTATTTGTAGCCATACAGCATTTGCCCATTTGTTCTTCTAAAAAATGCTGTTCAATTGTAAATGAGACCTACAGTATGCATATCACTCTCGGGGATTTGTGGCACTTGGGATGAGACATGTACAGTACCTAAACATCAGATACTTCCACGGAGTACAGTAAACATGCCATTTCACTGAAATACTGGGTTGTACTGTACCTGGACCAAATGGCTTTTACAACTGTGTGATTTTAGCAAGAGTGAACAGTTAGGTGTGTTTTCTTTTTACCTTTTCATACAGGCATTTTTAAGATATGTCATTTCTTATATGAGAATGAGCTACAATGAGGAACTAAACAATTTCAGGAGCTTCTCATGTGTACTAACACACTACAAAGGCCCTTCAGAATGCTTTCCTTTCACCTTCTCAAAGCAAATGAAATATTGCCTGCTGTTTTGCACATCTGTGAATGTCAAACATGGGGGAAAAACCTTCTGCGGAAATTCTCCGGAAACTCGTCATAAATTATTTCCTTTGAAATGTATAAATAAATAATGATTTTTAACATTTTTTTGCACACACAGTTTTTGATGTTATACTTATGTTTCAAGTTATTTTATATTACGTATACAGAAAGCTTATGCTTCATAATGAATAAAACATGCAAAAAAACATTGGTCTGTCCACAGTTCCTTGGAAGACCATGTGTTTGCCAACAGGGGATGCAAAGCAGATATGGTATGAAGAGTATCAAGAGTATGAAAGAAGCAACATGTCATTCTGCTGTAATTACTGGGACTGTGAAATGCAGTTGCTCATACCTGTATGATTCACTGGTTGTGTAAAGAGTGCCCATGTGTTATGTGGCAAAACAACTCGCTTCCTGGATTGTCCCTTCAGAGCCCACAAGGTGAACATCTGACATCTGAGCAAGAGAATAATCATCAGCTTCATTATACTAGTTTTTCATGAGTTCTATTAAAAAAATCTCAAATTACTGCACAACAGGACACATGTAATACAAATAAGAGAAATAAAAAGAAATAGAAAAAGGAAAAATATAGCTAAGTGACGGGTAAAACAAAATTGTTATGTTTACCCTATGTATACATTATAAGATTTAATGGACAGATAGGTCTTTAAATGGATTTTAAAAATGTCGATAGTTGTGGGTTCTCTAACTGATTGGTCAGTGAGTGCTGCAGACGGGGTGCTGCACAGGAGAACTCATTGTGTGGACTCTGGCCTTTGATATAAGCAAATTCTACATTAAAAGTCAGACTATACTAATGCAATGAGTAATTAAAATGGGCTGCCGGTAGACTGCTCAGTGGCTTTTACAGTACATGGTCAGAACCCTGAAGTCCACTTTACATTTCACAGGGAATTTACAAGCACAGTATTTATGTGCTGATACAGAGCATTTTTAATTGGCACATTAGCCACAGAACTCTGGACATACTGAAATGTTATTTAATACCTTAGAGGATAGTCCAGTAAGTAAGGAGTTAGAGCAATCTATTTTTGTTTAAATAAAGGCATACGTCAAAATATCTTAGATCATTCTGTAGCAAGCGTGCACTGTATTGTTGTGAAACTCATAGTAGATACTGTACAGTACATGGGATTACATCCTTAGGAAATTTCAAAAGGGTTAATGGAAAACTCAACAGACATTCAGTGCATTGTAGTACTCATCTCTTTCCAATGATGTGCCATCAGAATTTGTATACTCAAACTGAAGACTTATGGTTGAATAAGGAAAATGTCAGCAAAAACTCCATAGAAAAAGCAACAACAAAAATATGTTGGTTGTATACAGTGGGTAGTTATTCAACTAATTGAATTCCTGATGGAAACATATTTAGCAAGTCAGTTTTGATAGGTACCTGCACCAATTTTGCACATTAGGATGGTGCAATTTTCAACCTATTCTTTTCACAAGTTTGCTCAAGGTCTGTCAGGTGAATTGGGGATCACTGATGGACACCAAGATTCCATCATGATTCAAGATTTACCAAAGATTTTCTGTCAGATAAGGTTTTTCTTAAAAGTATTCACTTTATAAATAGTGTATACAGTACATCACTCAACAAAATAGAACATTGTTGAAAGAGATTAAAAATTGTACAAGGCACTGTACCTCCAATCTTTAAGGAATGGCAGTTTTTTCGCATGTTTTTCATACACAAGACTTTAACCTAGCCATGGTATATAGCAGCAGCCATAAGGAATGAAAAATGCAACAGCAGAAACATCTCAATAGGTTTAGAGGAAAACCTCAGCTATAAAATGTAATGGTTTAGTCATTTGTGCTAATCAATTAGTTATTAAGTTGTTATGAAGCATTTAGGCCTGGTGTCAAAATAAAAACATCAGAAGGGAAAAATTAAAATTAATGAAAAATTCAATATGTTTACATTTTCAATGCATTCAGTATTGCTTTAATCTTGTTATAATTTGAAATGCAGGTCTTTAGACTTAAGCAGTTTGGTTTGTTGGTATTTAGCTCACATGGGCAGGAATATACTGAAAAATAAGTGAAGTCATGCACTGAATACAAAGTTAGATATATATACAACTTTGAAATGCAGATTTTTTTCTACAGTTTATATTTTCTCAATCTTGGTGGTTTTGAATTACAAACTGTACATGACTTATTTCTAAAAAAGACGCTACTCCAAATGATACTTTCTGGATATATATATTTTTTTGTTTTATTTTTCATGAAAAAAATAGAATTTTTGTATTTTAATTCTGACGTACTTGTCTTGGAATAAAGACACTATTGTTAAATCTTTGAATAACCTACTACAACTAGGCTTGAATTTGTTTTTTGTCTCTTCTGTAGGTTAATGGTCTATTTCATTGAATTTGTTTTAGAGGTTCGTGCTCATACTGTATGCTGTATGTACAGTATGTTGTATGTTACTTAGTTTTTACATTGTACTGTATGTTCACTCCAATGTTCTCACTTGCTGTAATTCTGTTTCACTTTTGTGCAATCTGTTTTCTGTCTTTACTTTCTGAAAAAAAGGTACACCTCTAAGCACAGTCTTGCTTTATCCTTTTGTTTTCCTTTGTTTTGTGCTGGTACCCTTATAACGCACCTCCCCCCACTATTTGTAGGTGGAGCTCTGCAACTGGCACAGATGTTAATGCTGCTGTCTCGCAACATTGGGGCCCAGGGTTTAATTTAAGCTCTTGGGTGCTATCTGCATTGAGTTTGTATGCTCTCCCCAAGTTCATGTGGGTTTCTTCCAAGTCCTTCAAATTCCTCCCACAATCCAAAGACATATCAGTAGGTACTGTAAATTGGCTTCTGGGAAAATTGTCTCTGGTGTGAGTGTGTGTGTACAGTATGTGTCTGCCTGTGATGGACACGTGTCCCAGCTAGAATATATCCCACCTTGCGCCCTTTGCTTGCCAAGATAGGCTCCAGTTCCCTCATGACCCTGAATTGGGATAAGTGTTAGAAAATGGATGGAGGGATGAAAGAATGTGTGAAAGCTAGTTAAAAATTAACCTTACTCGTCAATACGCACTTTAAAATAAACCAGGATTTAAATATTACACCGTTGTTAATACCTTTGAAAAAAAAAAAGGGATTTTTGATTGACATGAAAGTTTAAATCTGTCAGCCACGAACTACCACTCCCCTCAATTTATACCAAAAGTCTGACTTAGAGAAAAAATGTCATAAGTGGAGGCAAACCTTAAACATTACAGTTCTTTAATGACAATACACATTTAATAACTAACATTTGTATTTCTGTATCAGTTGTCTCTAAATTGTGACTGAATATGAAAAGATTTATAGATACACATGTTGATGAATTAAGTAATTTGCTAATTATACAGGTTTTCAAATCTGTACAATATGTTTAAAGAACTCTGATTAAAGAAAAGTCTACTTGGGAGGCAAAAGCACAAGCCTTGGGCAGTTATTTAAATCTTGCAGATACTATTAGATTAAGATATGTGGCATAATGAGAGGCATATAAAATCATCATGACAATTAGTCTGGTCAGTAATATACTTTAATAACTGGGAAGAAGATTAAATCTACATTTCCTGGATTGCAGTAATGTGTTGACGAAATGGTTACATGTTGGCAAACGTGACGTGCAGACTGTGAACCATGCTTATCTACACTGCATACTGTATAAACATATTACTACACATACTGTATACTGTATAACAAATACATTTCAAAATAACCTATGGCTTTGAAACTGTAAGATATCACCAGTTATTTACCACACTCACTAGCAGATGGTGAACGGGAACATCTTAATACAGAGAAAAGTTTCAGAACGTTTCATTTTATTTACTGTATATAAAGTATTATAATCATAATTCTGTATTTCATTATTATAATCTTCCTTTGCACTTTAACATCACTTATTTGCTTCTGGGTCAACTCATATTGATGACAGATTGTAGTCTGAAAGAGTAAATGTGGAAGAAGTTCTCTCCCTTTCTAATTTGTTCTGTATCCGAGTGCTTATTGAATTGCTTACTCTACTGTACATAAGTAACAACCATTACAGAGCTGAGGTCAGATAGTTGTGTGTGGCATGGATGACAGAGAGCTTTGGGAGGAAGAGCCAGGATCAGAGACGAAGAAATGGAAAGTTTGTTTCTGATCACCTGATTCACTACGTTAAAACTTCAAGTTCATTATATGAGATCATTCAGATCAGTAAAGGGATGTGCAACCTTCAATGCATTGAAAACTACCTTGAGCTCACAGTGCATGATTTGTCTTTATTCTTCTATTTCTTTGTGGTCAATTTTCCCATTTTTTCACAGCTACAGTCTTGATCTCACTCTACATACCAAGATCTCAGTATTACACACATGAGAATCCCAGACTGTTCACATCTTAAGCTCATTTTACGTCAAAAATAAAATGACACCAGACTAATCCCATTAAAATGTATAATGACTCAAATATTAAATACAGAGCACAGACTGCGGCTTATAGGACAGGCATTGACAGTTCATGTCCAGCCTGTGAGATGCAAAGAATGTCTGAGTTGTCTAAAGCAGCAGCTCAAAAATGACCACTTAAAGACAGACTTACTTCAGGGCTGCTTTGCAGCCAGAGGCACCTCTGTTAGTCCCCTAGTGCTTGGGAGCTTTATTGTAGAATGTTACAGTATATTGTTATCTGACATGATCACACAAATACATGTTAAAAAATATTGACCCAATCTGGAGGTAATCTGCCACTAGACAAATAAAACAACATAAAATGTTCGCAGGGTGGTCTGTCAGAAACAGTTGTCTTCTAATACACAGTGTACATTATAGGATAAATCAAATGAATTCTTTTCACTCTTACGTGCTTTTTGTGACAGCTATAGCATGTTAAATTGTATTGTGTTCAGTATGAGAAACTAATGTTCAAAGTGTCCATTTCGATGAGCCTTTTACTGAAATATGAAGGAGAGTTGTGAATCTGAGCACTTTAAATAAACATCAATCTCAGATTCCCACACAGTCCCAACCAATTGTCCAAATCATGTGCCAGAGGCATGAGGCAGGAAACGGACAACTAGCTTGAATAAATGGTCAGTGGATCTGATTTACATGATTTCTGACATTTGGCTGGCTTAGGAAGAAATATCTGTCAGCTTTATTTGACATTGTTCTGACAAGCCTTAAGTCATCCTTGTGTGTCTGTATATGTAAAAGCTTTAAGGCTCTGCTATAGAACACTGCCTCTCATTGGCCATTTCCAATTTACTGATACAAGCGCTGACATGAGTGAAAAAGCCCCCAAAAAACAGAATGCAGAATGGTTCCGCTCTATAAAATGGGTGTGTTTGCTACATTTTTTTCTTTGCCAATTTGTGAACCTCCCTATGATAATGCAGTAATAATGGAGACTTGATACTGAAATGGAAAACCTCAGCTACAGCACTGACCTTTTGGAACTGGGATTTACAACACCTAATAATAAGGTCTGTTGAGTAAGCAACTTACAAGGCAAGGTTAAAATGGCAAGAAGATGTTCCACATGTGATTTCACAAGTCAATAAACTTTCAAATGTGTAACAGTGGCCATTATGCTGATGCAGTGTTTGGTAAGGCAGCAGGACCCCTAGACATTTGTAATACATCAGATTGGAAAGAATCAATCTAATGTGAAGTATCCAGCCAAAGGCAAGAAACAAAATGAGACTAGTTAAATGTTCTTTATTTATTCCCTTCAGATTCTTTGGGGGGGGGGGGGGGTTGGAGGAAGGGGGAAGAAAAATGTGTGTAGGTTGAGGGCTTGCATCTATGACAAGATTTGGATAGTTTTCCTCGAGTCTTAAAAAATTCAGTGTGCTCACTGTAGCAAAACCTCACATTTTTTTTCAGCTTCAAGCAGATAAATAAAAAAGAGAGGGAAAAAAGTAGCAAATGCAGTATTTGCGCACTGGAAAGAAAAGAATTCAGCATGTTTTATATTCATAATGAACAATGACGCAGCTTTTGTGATCTGTGCTCTTAGACTAGTGCCTAAGGATTGTGATAGCCCCTTTTCTCTTGTTTGCTCTGCTTTATCAGTGTGACTAAATTCAGCTGCTCCTTCTTTCCAGGCATTGCTGCTTTTCTTAACGCCCCACAGGTTCCTGTTGACATGGGCTAAGAAACAACTTCTTTTCACTTGTTATGATATTGCAAATGGAGAAAAAATTATTGTCACCACTGACTTGCACTGTGTACCTCTGATTTAACCATTGGAGATGTGCTTTTAGCTCCTGATGGTAATAGGAGCACGGACAATAGATTATTTTTCCCCAAAAAGAAACAAACTTATTTTTCAGAGAAAGCAAGATATACAGTAAGTCACGGCATGTTTATTGTACTTCTAAATTTTGATGTGTGTTCTCCATGGAGACAATACTGAATTGTGCATATAGGGAAATAATACTCCTCTTTGTAAATACAGTGCATAAGGGGAATTTGATTTCCTAACAATGAAAACATGATGCCAAGGGATGCAGAGGTCTTGCTTATAAACAAAACACACAAGGGGGCTCAATATTTCTATCTTTACAAATCCTAAAGGCTGTCAATTGTCTTCTTTTTTTCTTATTCTTTTTTCTTATTATGTTAACAGGGGACTGAGTGAATTTCTGTTTATTTCTATGTACGGTATAACAGCTGAATCTGTCATATAGAGTATGAAGACCTCATCACTAGTACTATTTTAATACTGTATGGTACAATTACAAATGTCTGTCGATTCACTAACAATAACTCCAGAGTTTACTAGTATAGTTGACAAAATAGAAACAAAACGGGTATAGGTACAGCTCAGTTTTAGAATTTGTTGTATAAGTTCTCAAGGTTTGACTTGCAGAAAAAATAATAAAAAGGCATTAAAAATCTCTTAGTCCAACCATGAGATATGAATCGTTGAGAATGTAATGATTGTCTTAAGAAATTATCTCTGTACATACAGTATTAACAACAAATATATCAACATTTAAATTTGTATCATCTAATTTTTTGACAAAGTTCTTCTTCCATTTGCTCCGTACAGTATGTCTGCCTTGTCTCTCAAGTCCTTCAGACTATAAAGGTGTTCATTCAGACCACAGCCCGTGCCTTGTAGTCCAGACATCTCCAGTGGAATCTGGACTATATAATTAGCTAACTGTGAGAAGATTCCCCAGGTGGCTAAGCCCCACTGGAACTAGGTGTGGTTGAGCTGGCTAAGCTGTCCTTTGATTGCTGCTTAACAGATATGCTTGTGAACTTCCAGCTTTGCCAATGAGAGTCACATCACTGTTTTGATTGATTCCAGCATTACTGTAGAGGCTGTGGGGCTTGTGAAGTGACAAATAAGCAAGATGGCTCTGACAGGTATACATAGTCTTGCACAAATAAATGATGATTCTGTTTGAGACACTTGTGTAACAGACATTCCAAATTTAAGAGAAAAAAGTAATAGGAAGTACTGTAAATACAACAAGCAATGACAATTAGATAACTTTATTGGCCATATACAATTTCTTGCATTAGGAATTTGTCTTCTCGCATACCCCAGCTTGTTCTCCATGATATACACAGGCCCCTGAGAGAAGCTTGGGATCAGAGCGCCGGGTCAGCCATTAAAACAGCACCCCTGGAATAGTTGGGATCAATTCCTCTGTCGGCCACAGAATTTGGACCAGCAACCTTCCAGCCACAGGCGCAGATCCTTAGCCACAGAGCCACTGCTCTGCCCAATGGTAGGGAATGATACTAGCTTAGGAAACTATTTTAAATGGAAGTGGACGACATTGCTTCCATGCTTTAAAAATACAATAGCTTTAAGATTGCCTTCAAAGTAGAGCAGTGGTTTTCTTTAATGTTTCACAAAAATAGGTATAGTTCTCTCATCACCTGTGATTGATTATGTACTGTTACACTGTTTCCAGATTTACCTCTCTGGGCTAAGACTAAAACATGGTAGAATGTACCTGCATTTTTGGAACATTTCTAGTTATTGTATTATACTGTTATCATAACTGGTAGTCGTAAGTGCAGCTGAATTTTGGAATCGCATACTGTTGCATAAAACATTTTAAGATTTATGCAATTTTGCACTAGGGAAATGGTGCAATCACAAAACTAACATTAGTTTCCCCTCAAAACAGTAATCTCGGGGCTAAGGTTTTTTAAAATTAAAACAGTACTTATTAACTTATTTCTGTTAATTTTTGGCTAATTTTTACATAGGAACTGTAACATTTCTTAACTCACAAATCAGAAACAACAATAAGAAATGATTGCTTGTCCTCAAGACACGATTATTTAGGATGTTATTCATTTTTATGGGCTCTAAGCCTGTGCATAGTTCTCAGTTGAGCAGCTTTTTTCAATTAGAGGAATACACAATGCTTATAAGTCAGTCAACTTCATTACACTCAAGTATGACACGTAAAGAGTATAATCCAATACGTTTGTACGTTTTTGGTTTAATTTATGCCACCTTTCTAACACATGAATATTACAACTAGAAATGCAAAAGTGACAAATTTAGTTTACATATCCAATATCGTCCAGTACGTAACATGTATTTTTGTTTTCAAAATGCATTTAGAAATACAGTCCAATATTTATTACACTGAAGAAACCCATCTTTTGGGGTCAGTATTGTGCTGGATTGAATATATACTGTCACTTGTGAAACACTTGCATTATTTTTAAAAATCCTCATTGTTTTCCACCATTGTATTTAGATCTTTATCCTTTTCATCAATCTGTGTGCTTTTTTTTTCTCAAAGGCACATATTCCACATGGGAGAATCACCCAGTGCCTAACAACAAACAGCCGAAGTGCAAATGACAGTGATTTTTACATAAATCTTGATAGCACGGGACCCAGTATCAATCTTCATTTTGTAATTTATGAAGGCCGGTTGTCAGGTATCCAACAGTGTCTAAAACAACTCATTCTACCATACTATTAGGAGAACCCGAGGGTATCTTTGCCTCCTGTCACACTTGTACCAGCTCCTGCTGTCAACTCCTCCACTCCTCTGAGCGTCACCCCTCCACAGAGATCTGCTTCAGTGAAACGGAGGAGAATTAACCCTTCTCCACCCGCAGTCACAACAGCTCAAGGAGGTCCAGAGTGATTAAGGGATAATGCAAACAGCCGTCCACAGGAATATTACACATCGCAGTAAACAACTACCAAGCTAATAAGCAAGAATAAGAGCGTAATACAGTACATATAGGGTATAGTATGCATTTATTGTGGGGTTATCACTGTTGGATTTATCAAACCCTATAATTATTGATGTTGAAGCTGGCTGCATTTGTTTTATCTGTGTGACACCAAGTTGTTCAGGCATCCTTTCCTTTCAGCTCCCAAAATGCCAGCATCATTGTTAGAGGCACGCTGACACTTTAGTAGGTTATCTTTGAGCTTGCAGGGCAAATCATCTATAGGCAGCTGTTGCTAATAATTGTTTTACCCATGTTCACACATGTGGTATGAAATCAAATGTCCATCTGCCCTGTAGCAGTGTATTTCCACAATGGTAACTTCTATGACCCAGGGCCCTTGATACTAAAAAAAAAAATTAATACTTTAATTGCTGACACAATGCACAAAGACCACAAAGATATTGAGGAAACATCAATGCAAGGCATGCTCCATAAGTAAGCTTTGGTTTGCCTTGTATAAAATGAAAAAATATGATGCAAAATAAATCACTTTGGGCTGTCATGGCATGATTTGGGAATCAAGAATGACAGAACCTTGGAATATCACAAAATACCGGTTGGAAAGGTTCAGTTTTCACTTTGGCCAATACTAAACTGTACTTCGTTGAACTCAGTGACAAAAACATACATTGTCAGTTTTGTAATGGAGGCTTAATCCCAACTCCGTTAGTTGCACAGCTGTTTCAATATACCACCAGTCAAAATCACAGCACTTAAGTACACATGTAATGTTTCCCCCTCTTGTTTCATCACTGTTCCCAATTCTGTGTGATGCAGGAAATGAGAGTTCATAAAACAACCTAGCCTGACCAATTCTGTAACATTTTCCATTATAACACAAAGGAAATCAGCCTTTGGAATGTCTGTAATAGTTCCTTGTACACGTTTTTAAAGGAAGGAAGACAAGCCTCAAGATTAGCTAAGGACATGAAATGAAAATTGAAAGTTTAACAAAAAAAGCACTGACTAAATGACTGAAAGAATTCAAGGTTTTATTAAATAGTGTATCGGCTCATTTTCCTTAACAGATTATTGGCTTTGTACAAGACGCAGAGGACTGTTTTCAACAATGAGTTTCATTTTCCATCTGTTTTGAAAGATATTTTCATTCCCTTTATGTGCAGATGATTGAGATGTATTTTCAAAGCACATACTTCTCCTAGACTATTTCCTATGCCCAAGATATTTCAGAGAAGTTAGTTTACAATGACCTTAGCATGTAAATTATTCATTGTCATAAGCAGCTCTGAAAGCTTTTCTATTTCTTTGATAGGAAACTGCAGCAATTTGTAAGTAAACGCCTTAGGCTTTTGGCCTTCAGCAGCCTTCAGGGGCCATTGACCTTAGAGCCCATCGGGTTTCTAGGGATTGTCCAGCAGTGAGAGCAGCGAGGTTTGTGGTAACATCTTTTATAAAGGAAAACAGCCTCACATTGCTCTGCTGGCTTCCCTCCGGAAACACTATGAAGCAGAAGCTGTTCCGCTGAGACCAGTTTTCCATGTCAGCAAGAGACTTCAGCTTCGCCAGCTGCCTCTGCAATTTGTCGGTCAACCTCCCAGGAGCCAAATGCAAATCTACACCGGAGGAGATGTGCGTAGCCTGGAGCCTGTTGGTACTGCAAGGCCAGGATATTATTTTTTACTTGGTGCTGTAGAAAACCTGAGGGCAGCCGAGAAAGCCTAATCGCACAGCCAAAACTAAGGATCTTGTGAACTTATTGGACATGTGAGTTCAGCAATTTAAAGTTTTGCTCATGGGTTTTTTTAAGGGACACAGCTGCATTAAAAGGCCCGGGTTTCTGTCATTTCTTCCCCCGCTCTTCAGCAGGTTGGGTTAAAGTTCAGATAGGGTTTTTCTTCACTGTTCATCAACTCACAAGTCTTAATTTGTGGTGAGACACATTTGTCTTGTTTCTCTGTCTCCAACTATAAGCAGTATTAGAGCACCTGCAATAAGATATACATTTTACATACAGTATGCATCATTGAAATGGGCGTTTTCCTAGAGTGAAATCAGGCTAAACACCATTTATTTAACTATTTCAAATTATCAATACTTATGTTCTTTAATTCACCATCCTTATTATGTTTTGTCAGGAACTGCACATCCTCCTTAGTATTAAGAGTTTAAAGGTGAAATCTTTGCACCTGGAGTTAGGAATTGTCAGCATGCGTAGGCTTTGAGATGACATGACTCTGTGCTTTCAGACACTGCAGCTGCTGATAAAGGCAATTTTAATTTCATTAGCACAATAAAATGACTTAAGAATTCATTGATAAAGAAAGTCAATTATTTTTTTTCTTAATATGTCATTTGCTATTTTGTTAATTACTTGAAATCGCACATGGACTTGTAAATGTTAATGCAGCACTGAAGTGTAGAACATTTTTTATGGTTCTGATAGAGAAGATATGAAAGAAATGCTGTTTATTACTCTTGCACTGTACTTCATCACAAGCATGTAAATTAAACAAGAATAATGACCAAAGCCCCACTTTTACAAAAGTCTTAGCTACAGTATATAAGCTACTGTATACTGTATAAGTCCACAGTATATGAAAACTGAATAAAAACATTCTTAATTACCACTGACCTGCCGAGTTGGAAAAAAAAAACGTTTGTCCTGAGACAGGTCCTAAAAAATAGAACTGGACCCAACAGAATTAACATTACAATGTACTATAATTGTGAAATGTGTTTTAAGAATGCAGTAGTTGTACCAATCACAATCAAACTGTGAAGTCAATTTTCACATCTGACCCTCTCTCCTTTTCAAAACAGTTTACTACATATTGTATACTAATGAAAAATAATAATGAATAAAAATGGAAACAGATATAAGAAATACTAAAAAAATACCTTCAGGTAATTGGATGGCAAAATTCAGTTTGTGGGGGCTTACCCTATTAAATAAATAAAATTAATAAATAAAACCCCTATTTATTAATGTTGATCTCAGGATCTGAATATTGTATCTTTCTTTTCAGCTTGCAGATTTAACCCCTGATTCTATGGAGTACTGTGATTGTTGTGTTTTGGACTCACAATGTAACTGATGTCCTTCCACCAGAGTTAACGAGTACTTGGCCAGTCAGCTAACTTATAAAATGTTCCGACTTAACAGAGTGCTTTTCAGTCTATTGTATTGTTTTATCTTCCTCAGTTCTAAAAGACAAATAAAAATAAATTATTAAAAGGCATTTTTTCAGCTTTCTTCTAAGGTAGCGGTACTGTCATTGTCAACACTCATAGCGGCTTCTGCAAGACCCAGTTGATAACATGACTGAACAAATCGCTTAAAAATACGGTAACTTTAACCATTTGGCAAAGTATATGTCATTGTAAAAATTCAGATTTCAAGGACATTGTAGAATGTAATAGGATACAAAACCTAAAGTCATATTCCATATACTGTATAAAGCCTTCTAAAGGTTCATAGAATAGTGGTGGTTAATCCCATGAACACCAGGTTAGTAACATGACTGTGTAATGCAATGGTTTTTAATAGATTGTAGTGTATGCTGCTCACAAGACTAAATGCCCTTTCTTATGTAATTATTCTTTGACAGTTTTTAAAATTTAGATAATAATGTTTGAATGGCTCATAAAAATGTTTCAGGATAAAAAAAATACTAATTGAAAAAACATGTTATCATACTACCCATTATAAGATCAGAATGCACCTTGTCTTGATCATTTCATAGTGTCAACTACAGTATATACAGTGTAAATACTGTATATCTCTCTATATAAGGTAATTTTATCTTTAAATTAATCTTTTAATTTGTCAGAAGGTTAGACGTAATACTAAATTCATGTGCTTACTGCCTAGAGATGTGTTTTCAGAATGGGAAAATTTAAAATAAGAAAAATAATGGGCTGAATCATAATCAACAGTTTTATTTCTCTCCTAAAGCAGCCTTCCTTTCTTTTTAAAAAATCTGTTTTGTTGATTCATAAGTGTTCTTGAGGTGCGATGTAGCTGATTTTTGCAAGTACTCTATAATGATAAGTGTGGATAATGCTTTTAGAACTGATTTGAAAAAGAAAAAAAAATAAAGTGGCCCAGAACGAATTATCTCATGAAAATCTTCACTTGTAGTACTATATATAGGAACAAGTAGAGGTTAATACTATGCTGAAAAGTAAAAAGAAAGACAAACAATATTTCAACTGTTGAGTCTTTTACAGGTGTCACCTGATAAAGGCTTGCTTTTTCTTTTTAGTGTGGCATTAATGTTACACAGCTCACCATTCAAACCTTTTATGTGAATATATTTTTTACAATGTACTTATTTTTTATATTTATTTGTTATAAAGTATTAAAGAAATCATGTTCACTCTTACCTGTATTTCTCAGTGAAGCTTTTCATATGAAAAGAGCTTGTTAAGAATTATTACAAATTTTAATATCTTCAAAGACCCTTTCATCTGGGGCAGTAATCTTTAGGTTTTTGATTTTTGTTTTTCGGGGTCAGTGCTACTGTATACAGACATCGACTTTAATGTCCAGTGATTCCAATGAACTAAGACAGGGAACTTTCGCAAGATTCAGTAATGTTCCATAAGTGTTTAACCTCTGTTAGGAACCTGTGTAAACAAAAGACGTTTCTAAAAAAATCATTATTGGCACTAAATATAAAAACAAAAATATACAGAGCAAAATCAGAAATACCTGGGTGCTGATAATCTACTGTCATCTCATGATGGTGCTCTAAATTGTATGGTTCATCTGTGCCTTAATATCAGTTTATCTTAGCCACTGATATTATACTGGTGTAATAAACTATAGCCCTTGGTGACTGATTACATTACTGTTCTCTAAATTACACAACAACTATAGCATAATTATAGCAGTGTTTTTTAAAGTAATACTGTATTATGGATTTCATTTTAAATCAAGAAAGATACTTGTTTCCTTTTATTTTTAGTCAAGCTGAGTTGTATCTGAATTTAACACTGTAAGAAAGAAGAGACATCAAGCATCTCGGAACTTGATTCTCTTGTGTGGCTGTAAGGGGAATGGCTTAAATTTTACCAACAAAATAGTACTATAGCAGACAGTTCAGGTGGGTAGCTGCGTCAGCATGCGTAGGCTGCAAAGGAACAAGTAATAGGTTTATTCTATGCTGAAAAAAAGAAGAAAGAGAACACAACGTTTCGGCCGTGAAGCACACCTGAAGAAGGCTCCATGGCCGAAACGTTGTGTTCTCTTTCTTCTTTTTTTCAGCATAGAATAAACCTATTACTTGTTCCTAAAGCATACAGTACATATATACAGTATACACTGTATGTTTGCAAACTTGCAAATGTTCCTAAATGTTTGGACTATCACATAAAGTCAAAAGATTATAGTCATTATAGTTTTTACAATGTTATTATATGTTTTGCAGGATTGCAAGTTTCGTTTTGAGTAAACTGTAAATGTGAATATATACCACATGTGCTGTATACCACAGATATATAAAAGTTTCAGTAGGATCTTTAGAATTAAGCACAGAAAGGATATTCAAAACTTTTAGACTGCATGTTGATGCACTTGTAGGAAGTGCATGCTCAAATTTCTACAAAGAGCAAGTTTTCAAAAGAATGCAAATCATACGAACTTACACACGTCAAGCATGCTCACACCCCTTTCTTTCAAATAGCATAATATCTCTACATGGCATTTTCAATATGATTAATATTTTATTATTAAGAAAAGCAAATTAAAGGGAAAAAAGCAACCCAGGGTCAGTGGTGCCTGTTTAAAGAAACTAAGTTATTCTATTCTATTCAATGTTCGTTCTTTTTTTCAGAATATTAATGGCAAAAAAATGACAAGAATGACTTAGACATACATGTCAGGAAAAGGGGTCAGCTCTTGGCAGTGGGATGTTAATTCACCTCCATTAATGAAATTTATCCTCCTTACTGTCTCCTACTCTTTTCAAAACCAGAGGTCTTTTTTAAAGAGACGGTGTTTTTTTTCACAGAAGCTGTGGAGGGCCACAGGGGCAGGCCAAAGTAAGAGACTGACAATCTTCAGGTGATTAAGAAGACTCAAAGGCTAGGTAGACCTACAAAATGAATAACTATGGACCCAGAACCATGCCATAAGGCTCAATGGTTTGTGATTTGCAAGTTGATAAGACAAGAAGATTAATAATGCCGCATGATAATGGCTGCTCCAGCTCAGCTGGGGAGATGGTAATGATCTGATATTGCTGTAGGAGCAGTTCAGTGTGCTGTGGAGAGGAGGGTGCAAATTCACTCATCCCAATTGGCCCCCAGGATATAGAGAGTTTGAAAAATGGGAATGCAGTTATCATTTTAATTAGATATAAAGTTTTTAATAATTTTGCTGAAATGAGGACTTCAAAGAACATATTTTGCAGTATTCAGCCCCATAACTCCTGAGTGACAGTTTTGGTTAATTTGCAAGTTTTCAGATCAAACTTTGCCCAGGGCGTCATGCCGAGGGTAAAATAAAATGTCAATTTCTTTCCTCACTGCACTCAAGCATCTTATTTAGGCAGGTGTGCTGAATTCTCTTGAAGCCCCTGCTTTTGCCGAACAAAACTACTTATTAAACTGCATGCTCTATAAGGGGACACAATTAGTTGTAGAAGTAAAATCAGCTGTAATAAAAGACATAATTCAGCACGATCTGTGAGCAGCGGTACACAGTGTGACGTTTTGAAACAGTATCGGGAAAACGCCTGACTTAAGAGGTGTTTAAATGATTCTGTGGCATTAGGCAGTTATTCTTTTTCATTATTTAAAGGGTCTGTAAATTATGTTTGGCAGAAATTGCAGAAAGGTGCTGATGCATTGAGCTAATCTTACTCAGCATTAAAAAAAAACTCTGATTCGAAGTCCCTGCACAGCCTCCTTTCATGTAATGGCATTGCATGTGCCAAGGTTTACCAATCTTAAGGAAGCTTTGGTACTCAGGGGCCTTTACTAAAGGGAAAAAAAACCCTTTGTGTCTTCCCTGTGTTCTAGAACACCTCCTATTGTTCACACAACAGAATAGCACCACAGAAGGGGCATGGAATGTAGAAAAAGTACTTGTAAGCAAAAAATAAAGGAAGTGCACTGCAATTTTGTTTTAAATGAATTCATCAAAATCAATTAGGTCAAACACAATGTGCATGGCTGTTTATTAAAAGCTTATTTTTTTTAATATGCCTGTGTATACTTGGGCAAAAGACTGCTTTTGGCATGGTATTAGGGAATTTGGAAGTGATAGAAGTATGCTTGCCTAAGGGACTACCGCTTCAAATAAAAAGCACCATAAGGTAAATTAATTAAAATATTTATGTTTAGATTGACTAGCATAAAATAAGTATGTTAGTGTGGATTGTTAGGAATGCCCTTCATCTATTCCTACTCTTTCTTTTTCTTATTTCATAGTTTTTGCTTTATTTTTAATGCTTCCAAATTTCTGTTGAAGTAAAAAACCTCATATGAATGTGTGTAATCTACCCCTCAGTTCACACATACTCCATATGGAGATGTTAATTTTTACATGTGCATGTGTGGGCGTTAGTGAATGTGTTGTCTGAGTATGTGTACTGTCTGTGCATGTACTGTATACACAAACACCTGCATTATAAAACAATGTATTTGGTCAGATGTTGACTAAGCATAGTAACAACCCTAAACAAGAGGTTTAAAACACTAACCCACTTCCTTCACATCACTGTGAAAAACAGTGAAAAAAGATTTTGTGTAACACAAGCCTGCTGAACTAATTTCAAATAATTGAAACCAATTTAATCACATGAAATGATTTTTTTCAAGCTGACGTAATACTTTTCCAGTTATATTGTAATTTATTCTACTCAGCCTTTCTAGTTAATTATTGCAGTCAATTTGTAAAATGACATGGATCCACATTTGCATAGGTCACTATTAAATAAATGAATCACTGAAATTACTCTAGCATTGAAGTGTCAACTTTGGTGGAAGTCACAGGGGCTCCAAATGTTCTCCTAACGCCCCTTAATGTGTTAATAACTACTATTAAACTGCAATTAAAAGGCCAGCACAGGGTGTGTGAAACAGTTAATAGAAAAATAGCTTAGACAATTTTTTTATTCATAACGAAAATAAAAGATTACATATTCAAACAAAAAGTATGAGAATGCTTGCATCTAAAATCATGTTAGTTCTGACAGTGTAATTACTGCATGTGACAAGTTACTTTTTGGGGGGTAAAGTGTTGCATTGCTAGTAAGGACTAACCGTGACAACACAAGCAAACATGTTCATATTCATACTTCATCCCCCATTCAAAGCAGTGTTTAGAAGTCAACCATTAGGAAAGTCAGAAAAGAGAGAAGCAAGGTTTCAAGGGAGTTTTTTTTTTCTGTTAAATTCAAGATGACATTAAACTCTGATCTGGGCAGGGTGAACTCGAGTGTGTTATCCAATTGAAATTCTGATAAGCCGATGTTTAATTTTCATTCTGAGACAAAAATAACTCCAAGTGATGCTGTAATAAAGTAATTTTCTTTGAATCGACTTCAAAAAAGTAATCAAAATTGTCGCTTCTGAACTTTGCTAATGGTTCCTAATGAATAAACATAATTACGTTTGAAACTAGATTGAATTGTTAATTATGAAGAAATGAAAGACTTATTCTCTCTTAAGCAAATTGTACTTCAGGTAAACTGTCTTACAAGTACAAAGCATACTTTGCCATATATAAGCATTATTATTGTTGTTATAGTATGTGGCTTAAATAACCAGCATGTACTGTACGAACTG